>NC_063189.1:41535142-41560142 GCF_017589495.1 Alosa alosa
GTGTGTGTGTGTGTGTGTGTGTGTGTGTGTGTGTATGAATGTGTACAGTGATGGCCAAAAGTATTGGCACCCATGCTAAAGTTGACTGAAAAGAGGAATATAAAATCATCTTTTGGAAATTGATCTTCATGCCTTAAGTGAAAAATGAGGAAATATCTAACCTTTAAGGACACCAATTTTCTTAGTGAATGAATAATTGTATCATATATAAATGAATGTTCTTCCTTTAAATACAGGGGTCATAAGTATTCCCACCCCTATGTTAAATTTCCATAGAGACAGGCAGATTTTTATTTTTAAAGGCCAGTTATTTCATGGATCCAGAATACTGTGCATCCTGATAAAGTTACCTTGGCCTTTGGAATTAAAATAGCCCCACATCATCACATACCCTTCACCATACCTAGAGATTGGCATGGGTGTTATTTCAGTTAGCCTATTAGCTGGTGTGATTTGCATTGAGCTCAATGAGCATCAAACCAGTTGTATAGCTAGATGCTAGATTCTGTGGTGCCAAATAGCTGAAGCCATTCAGTAAACAGAGATTCCTGATTGATACACCAGATATCAGCGGGAGAGCAAAGATTATCCATACCTTCAACAACAACCCTATACTACACAAAGCCCACACATTGAATGTAAATGAACACTTATTAGTGTGATTGGATTGCATGTGTTGACATGTTACATAGTCCTGGAAAGGTTTGCTGACCTGGCGTGTTCTTCCTGTGTTGTGCTTTCACCACCATCCCTGTGTGTATGCCTTCGAGAAGGCACGCGGACCCCTGGAGAGGATTGATGTCTTGTCCAGTAATGGATACCCCTTAACTGATGCCCATACTGATTAGCACTGACCCAGACCCAGAGCACTTATACAGCCATATAGATTGACTGGTAATCTCAAATGACATCTGTTCGTCACATGAGAGGGAAACATGGGAACTGAGACTCTTCTCTGTCTTGTAGATAGTAGATCACCTCTGCCGCCTCTCTAAGAGAACATTGGAGATAGTAGATCACCTCTGCCGCCTCTCTAAGAGAACATTGATGCCAAAGTGATGGTGCATGCAGGCAAGCTGAGAACACAATAACAAATATTGGTCTTAAAAGTCCTGATGTAATTTTCTTCTCTTCTCTCTCTCTCTCTCTCTCTCTCTCTCTCTCTCTCTCTCTCTCTCTCTCTCTCTCTCTCTCTCTCTCTCTCTCTCTCTCTCTCTCTCTCTGCAGAAACCGTGATGGACACTCGCACGGCAACAGCGGAGCTGGGTTGGACGGCATACCCAGGATCAGGGGTAAGTGTAGAGCTGAAGACATGTCGGAGAGAAAGAGTGAGAGTGGGGGAGATTAGGGAAGATGGAGTGAGAGAGGGACAGAGAAGGAGGAAGAGAGAGTGTGCAAGAGAAAGACAGGGAGAGAGAGAAGGAGAGGGTAAAAGAGAGAGAGAGAGTGCAAGTTAGATTGTGCTTGTAAATGAGTTAGTAAGAGTGATGGAAGGGTTAGAAATCAACAACACACACACACACACACACACACACACACACACACACACACACACACACACACACACACACACTGACGATAAAAACAACAATACAGGCTCCAGGTGCACTCACTCCAGCTCTCCCTTCTGTCATGGAAGCGAAGAGATCAATGTCAGACTCGCCAACCAACAGCTCATCAACGACACCTGAAGTCGTGCTTTGCTTGTTTGAGTGTAATGGCTATTATTTTCTCGCCGTTTATATTCATGACGATTTAATGACATAATGGATCCACTTAAGCTCAGAGGGTCTCGCCAAATCCTTTTAAATACGTGTCTGGACCCACAATAGTGTGGAGTACAGGTAGAAAGCCGCATCTAATGGGATTGGGGAGTTGGAGTGGTTTCAGTGTGTCTATGTGAAGCACAAGCTCAGGAGACAGGACGCCAAAAAATGGAAATCTTATTTTGAAAATGCGTTTTTTATTTTTGTATTTTCAAATGTGAAAGCTTGAATGCGAACATGCAAAACATCTTAGCTGAGGTTGCGTGAAGGAATGTAACCCTTTTAAGATTTGTTGATCACTGTGGCTGTTGTTGTTATCACTAGGGTTAAACATGCGCATTCAAGTGCATTACGGTAGATTACTGGACTTGAAAAGTAGGTTATGACACATTTTTTTGTCCAGTGGCATCTTTCTTAGAATAAACATCACTCTCCTTCCAGTTTTTCTTTTCATCCTTTGCTTTTTCATCTAGTCTTTTCCTCCCTGCTGAGGGGCTTCCCCTTCTCTGGCATCTGACTGGAGAATCACGGCGGCCGCATCTAATACGGCGTGGCACGGAGCCAAGCCTCAAGCCACGCCGACAGGCAGCCAGAGCAGCCGAGGGACTCGCCCTCCTCCTCTTCCTCTTTCTCTCCTCCTTGCGTCCTCCGCCAAAGATCACCGAGCAGGAAAAATAAAAATAAACAAGCTTCTGGGGGTTGCTGTTTCGTTGTTCATTTCTCCCTCTCCTCGCGCAGAGGAAGATAAAAGACAGACACACGAGGAAGAGGAGGAGGAAGAGACCTCAGAGCAGGCTAGGGTCGCCCCTCTGTAAGGTCACGTGTCCTCATATGCCAGGCAGAGTTCCATCTTTCAGGCGATGTTATCTCATGCAGCCTTCCCCGGCAGTGAGAAATAACATTTCCCCGACTGCTGCTCAGCACCAGTGTAGCCCAGACAGCCTGGCAGTGGAACTCTGCCATTGTGTTTTCCATAGAGAGGATGGCTGCAGTGAAACACACAGACAGACAGGTCATGTTTGTAAGAGTTCGCTGAAGGGGAGAGAACAACTTGATGGTTGAAACTGATCCTTCAGAACATTTTCCTAAAGCTGTCTGCAGTCTGGATGTGCCTTGAACCTTGGCTGCCTGCGTATTGATGTGTGCGTCTCTCTCTCTCTCTCTCTCTCTCTCTCTCTCTCTCTCTGTGTGTGTGTGTGTGTGTGTGTGTGTGTGTGTGTGTGTGTGTGTGTGTATTAAACACCGAAGAGAACCATGCATATTGGGCTTGAATGTTCCTCAGGCAGACAATCCATTTCATACATTAATGAATAACTTTTATTTTCTACAGTTTGACATATTCAGATAGATATTGTATATTTTCCAAACATATGGTAATGTAATATGGTTGGCTGCTAACCTAAGCACCATGTTAGCAAGACTGAATCAGAGGCTGAACAGACCTGACATATTTGGAACACACTGTTTTTATTGCATTTTTTTTCTCTTCACAAAAAAATATACATTCACATTAATATTTTAGAGACATGCAGCATATACTGTATTTTTTCTGGTGTGCCAAACTTGTGCTGTTACTGCTGTTATTTCGTCATCTGTTTGAAAAAGTATTTATTCAGTGAACGGTGGGAGTGCTTTGTGTTTGTTTTACAGATCCATAAGCATCAGACAGGTATGAGAGTTGACCCACATAATGAAAACGTGTTGATTGGCTGAGATGATAAAAAAAATACACAGAAAGGCTCGCTGCCCCCCCCCCCACCCCCACACACACACACACACAAAAACTCCCATGAGCTCAGGGAGGGTGTTGTGCAGCAGTATGTTTTTATGTCACAGTTGTAAATAGCTGGGTCGCTCGCTTCTCATTTCAAAGCTGAGGGGAGATGGCTTTTTTTACTTTTGTGTCCACTAACAATGTGCCACCTAATCGGTTCGGCGTGAAAAAGTGGCTGGAAATGAGCACACGTCAGATGCCATTTTTAAAGATGGTGGGGGCTGGTTGGGATGCTAACTGACTGAAGCTAATCCTCCAACCCATGACCCCCTGGTCCACACCAACACATCCCACCCCCCTCCACCCACACGGGCGAGCAGTGCTCAGCAGCAGCTGAGTGATGATGAATTAAATATGGGATCCTGGAGAGCCGGGTGACCCTTGACCCCTGGCGGCCAGCGGGGCGAGCAGGCGTGAAAGGTAATTGGGGAGACAGAGATGGCTGTGTTCTACACACACACACACACACACACACTTCCTTTCAGTTTCTTTCTGAGTCAGTGACTTCTGTGTGTGTGTGTGTGTGTGTCTGTGTAAAAGCCAGAAAGAAGGTCTCTGTTTGTGTGTGTATGCCTGTAAGACATGGAGGGAGCTGCTCTGTGTGGGGTGATGCGAGGATGTTTGGCTGGAGATGATGGCGTGAGAAGAGTGCACTGTTTGTGGGTAAGTGAGTTGTCTGGGAGTACATGTTGGTAAGGAGAGGGAAATTAGTGTGTGTGTTCGTGTGTGTGTGTGTGTGAGAGAGTGTATGGGTTTCGTCTGGCCAGTGCTGAAGGGGGGTGTTATGAGGGATTTGAGGACCTCTGGAGTGAAAAGAGAGAGAGAGAGAGAGAGAGAGAGAGAGAGGGAAAAAAAGAAAGAAACCCCTCATCACCCCGTCTGAAATAGCTTTGCGTGTGAAAGGGGAATGGGGTTAACTCCTCTCATGTGAGCTGGAGAGCTGGGAGAAAGGGGTGGAGGATTAAGAACGGGGCTGGGTGGGGGGGTGCTGCGTGGTGGTGGTGTGAGGGGCAACAAGCAGCTTTAATAGCTGCACTTTAGCACACCCCCATCCTCTCCTACCCCCCCAACTACCACCAGCTCTGCCCCCTCCCTCCCTCCCTGGGCCCTAATGGTGTGTGTGGCCCAGAGGAGCTGCCCCTCCATTACTCCCAGGGAGCGCCTGGGGGCGGCCGGAGTGGAGACGCCGCACTTGTCTGGCAGGTGTCTGTAATTCAGAGAGAGATGAGCTAATGGACCCCCCATATGCACACACTATCTATCTTCATCCCCATCTTACACACACACACACACACACACAGTCACACAGTCACTCACACACACACACACACACACACACACACACACACACACACACACATTCACTAATTCACACACACACACACACACACACACACACACACACACACACACACACACACACACACACACACACACACACAAACATTAAACTAATATACACACACTCTGCTATTCAACACCCTTCCACCACACCCATCCATCTATGTGTCTGTCTGTCCGTCAATGAGACTGTTAGGCTAGGTGCTGTGGGCATCACGATGCATCACATCACCGCCGACAGCCCTGTCAGGTGTTGACGCGTGTCTTTTATTGGTTCTTGTGCGTCCACTGCATGGAACGGACGGCAGTGGCTTCCCAGCACGCCATCTGTGGGCCAGACGGCCGGCCTTCAAATATTCATGTCGAACCTTTAGCCAGCTGCTTGCCTTCAGCCAGGGGGGCTCTTACCCCCCCCCCCCCCCTCTCTCTCTCTCTCCCTGTCTGTTCCCCCTTCTTTTCCTCACACATTGTTCCGCTTTCATCCCCTCCCTGTCCCTCTCTCTCTCTCTTTCTCTCTCTCTCTCTCTCTCTCCATCTCTCTTTCTGGCTCTGTGTCTGTCTAGCTGGGCCCAGTAATCTGGACTGGGTTGAGGGGAGGAGAGAGGGAGGAGTGAGGTGGTGTGAGAGGAGGAGGAGGAGGAGGAGGAGGGGGAAGGGGGGTTGTAGTCGTGACTTGGAGTCAAGGTTGGGAGAAGAGGAGTGGAGGTGGTTGAAGGAGAAATGAATCGGAAAGGGAAAAACGACAGCAAGCAAAGCTGCTCACGCCTCAGTGGCCAGGTGAGCATGAAAAATCGTTCTCACACACACACTCATGCACACAAACGTGCACACACACACACAGAGATGCACTTAGGCCATATGTGCTCTTGTACCAATGCACATCTATACACACTACCACATACACAAACATGCATACACACAGTTTATGTCTCCTACATACACACACACACACAAATAATATGTACACACAAGCATACATATACTCTCACATAAAATACCCGACATACTTTCATACAAACACTCTCTTTTTGATGTGCCACCTACACATGCATTCCACCTGTGGGATATTTTCTCTATCTTTTCTCACCTGTGGGATATTTTCTCTACCTTTTCTCACCTGTGGGATAGTTTCTCTACCTTTTCTCACAAACATTCTTTCTCCGCCATCAATCTCATTGGCTGATTGGAGGCATGGCATGCAAGGCCAGCTAATAAACCCTGCCTTAGGTGACCGATGTAATCACTTTCAGAAATTTGTAGAGCAGAAATGAAAGGTCCCTCACCAATGTCCTTTGGATTGTGTGTGTGTGTGTGTGAAAACAGTACAGAGACAGTGCACCTTGACCTTTTTCTTTCGACTTAGAAGGAGCGTATACTGAGGATGTTTCTATCAGATTCAGTTTCCTGTTCTTACAAGTCTAAGATTGGTATTTGATTGAGTTCCTTCCATCACAGTCCCCTTGCACTTGCACTGCTATCAGAATGCTGGAAATAAATAAAATACCGATCTTGATTGCTGAGCTTATATATTCAGCTCCACAGTATGTGCCCAATTTTTGTGGACCAAAATAGCTGTAAAGACTGCTTTCCAACAGAGAGAGAGAGAGAGAGAAAGAGAGAGAGAGAAAGAGAGAGAGAAAGAGACATTATATTGAATGAAAGCTGCCAATAGTTGCAGTGACCTTGAAACTCCCCAAACAAAAATTACCTCCATTTTGAGCCGGGTGGGAGAAGGGACCTTAATTGTACACTACTGCTCCACAGGTCATGCCTTTGCTCAACAACACTTTTGTAAGTCCTTTTCTTCAATCTCTCTCTTTCTCTCTCTCTCCCCCCCTCTCTCTCTCTCCCTCTCTCTCTCCTACTAGCTCTGGTCTTCTTATCCCCGTCTCTTTGTCTCTGCTTTGTGGATTGGGCTGTCGGAGGTGTCACACATTGTTCCGCTTTCATCCCCTCCCTGTCCCTCTCTCTCTCTCTTTCTCTCCTCCCTGTCCCTCTCTCTCTCTCTTTCTCTCTCGGTCTCTTTGGAAAGCGAGTACGGTGTGCGGAGCCATGGCGATAATGGGCTAAGATTTCCATCTCCCTCTGGCTGCCTCCTTTGTCTGTGTCCCTAAACAGCCCCAGGAGGGCCCTATCCACAGGGCCACAGGACCACGGGGTCCCACAGCCTGACTGACTCCTCTTCTCCCCTCCGCTGCCCAGCTCTCTATCTGTTCATCCTATCCAGAACATAATCCTGTTTTCTTTCAAAGCTGTATTATAAAGCCTGGCAGAGCCCTTGTTTATCCATGTTTCCCCTACACATCACAAAGCATAAGCCATCTTATAAATGGATTACCAGACGTATTGTTTCCACTAGCAACAGACACGCCTTCATGGATGCTCTCGGGTTTGGGTCTTTGAGGCACATAGGATGCCTCCTGTGTTTGGCTGAACGTTTGAAACATTTCACGGTCGGGTATTTCATTGAGATGTATTGCAATTCACTTCTGCTGAGCATAAGTACCAAATGATGCATTTCTCCTCCTACCGATGGATCAATTTTATGATGAAATGTTGGACGCAGCCCCGAATTCTCTAAATAAGTGTGTGATGCGTTTTATTTATTTTCAGTTAGTAAAAGTTGAAGCTCATCAGTGTGGCATCTTTTAGCCTCACAGCCAAACACCTCTGCCTTGATTTATGGCATTGCTCCCCCTCTACGCTTTGCTGGCGCTATTCAGTTGGCTTTGCATTAATAACAAGCTCATTTTCCAACCCACTGCTTTAAGGTGAATAAAATGAATTTGGTAAATTGCCTACCTTTTATTTATTATGATTTTCTGCTCGGATGGAATAATAGGCATTCAGCTTTTTTTTGCTACTCTCCTTACCTGGCACATGTGTAAATAACCGCAGGGCTCTTTCAACTGATTCTCAAACATTTGTACTTGCTCGAGGTTGTCCCAGGTTTTTGCAAAGAAATAATGAAGCATTGAATGATACAAAAAGATTGCTCAAAAGCGAGTCTGAGACAAAGCTACCATGTGAGCTTTTAAAGGCCCAATCCTAACCCAAAGAACACGCAGCTTGACTGTGCAGGGACATTACAGGGAGTGAGTGATTCTCAGAAATGGATTTCAAAAAGAAAATAAGAAGCGTGTAATGAAGCCTAATGGCAAATATTGTACCTACGGCGCATATTTCCCCTGGGAGACAAATACACTTTTAATGAAGTCTGTCAGCGAAACTGTAGAAAGAGAGAGAGAAAGAGAAACAAAAAAAGCAAATGTAATTCAGGAGCAAGTGGAATTACATTTGCGAGGCATCTACTTCGTAGCACCACCACACACGGTCAGCAAATCTTCCCATTGTCTTCTTCCCCCTGCAGAGAAAGAGAGGAAAGTGTTCCCATATACAGTAGTGCATCACCCCTCCCTCACCACCACCACCACCACCACCACCACCCAGCTCCCACACACTTCTGTAATCAAAAATGGAGTCCCCAATTATGGAGTCGGAGGAAGCAGCGTTGCTGCCACCGGAGGGAGGCGAGAGTCTGGATCTTCTCGCGTCTGCTCCATCCTCTCATCCATCAGCCTGAGCCGCGCGCCACCCCCACTCTACTACGCCTCGGCCCAAAATAATCATTTGCACGCAGGCACGCCGGCAAACGCGGAGCAGCACAATAAAACGCCCAATCAGAAATGATAATAGTAATCACGTCTCTGCATGTATCAGGGCTAACACCAGGCTGTCTCTCTCTCTCTCTCTCTCTCTCTCTCTCTCTCTCTCTCTCTCTCTGCAGCACCAAGTCTAAACACGTGCCTGTTTTGCCTTGTGGCACACTACACATACGCCTCTGTCACAAACACAATATCGAAAATAATACTGTGATGGAGGCTGCGTTGATTGGAGGTTACCTTAAAGCTGGGTTCATGAGTTTGCAGAGAAGTTTTCTTTTTTTTTTTAGTTAACAGGTGTCATCTGTTACAAAAAAAACATTTGTCCGGACCCTTTAGAGTAAATACAAGCCCCACCATTAGCAGTGCAAAAGAGGTCAGATACCAAACGAGTCCCTACAGAAATCCATTTATGCACCACGTCCTTCCTTTCCCAGGCCCTTCCTCTGCGTTTGGCAGCGGGCTGTAGCCACGACTCACGTCATCGCTCCGACATTAATGGAGGTGCTCACTGGAAAGCTCTTGGGCTGCCTCGCCTGCCAGAGAAAAGCACTGTGACGCGCCAATAATGGACGTTTTTTTAATGCGTGCTGTTCGCCAAACAGCAATCTCTCGCCATGTTCAGTTTTTTTATTTGCATGTCTTTCTTGCTTGAGAAGTTACGACGCTTTGGAAACAGGAGTGCTAACTCCATCATGTCTGCCCATCAGAGCGGAGTGTTCCTGCTTTCCTTTTGAGTGTGACTTGAAAGAGTGGTCCTAACAATGGACCTGGGTAAAACTGAAAGATAATGAAGTACCCCCATCCATTCCACCCAGAAAAGCAGAGAGAGAGACGTGGATTCTGCAGGCGGCTAGAGAAGGTGGGTCATTTGGATAGGAATGACTTACCCTGCTCTGTACAGCCAGTTCCTTGCAAAGGGGCCTTCACCTGTCTGTGTGAAGAGCTATTGGCACGGAGACGTTATGTGTGGAACGCGGTGGATTATGGGTGCAAATGTGATGCTGTAGATGGCTTTTGGTTGTTGTTTTGAGTGAGACGTTTGGCTCTGGATCAGCTCCGTTTCCAATCGCTGAAGACCTCTCAGCCTTCAGCAGGGAGAGCTGTAAAGCTGTGTACTGATGAAAGGGGGCGTGGTAGAGGGGGCCTTGGCCTGCTAGTTCCTGAGTCTTATAGTTATATTCCGTCTCACTCACTGGCACACTGACAACATCAATATCTGGCATGGCTGACTTTTATAAGCACCAGAGGAGACAGATGAAGAAGATGGGGTTTGTGTGTGTGTGTGTGTGTGAGAGTGTGTGTGTGTGTGTGTGTGTGTGTGTGTGTGTGTGTGTTCATACTTTGTACTTTCCAGTCACTCAGACGTATACCACACCTCAGTGAAGATATGATGATATGATGTCAGAAGGAAATAGGGGAAACAAAACAAAAACACTTTCAACAGTATCAACTAGCCCCTTCTGATGCTGCCTAATCTTGTCAAGGACATTTCCTGATCTCCCGTCATCATCTTCTTTTTAGTTTGGATGGACACTCCCCCCCACACACACACCTCCTACCCCCCCTCCATTTCTTTTTCTCTCCCTTGGCGGAGAGTAACGACAGGAGATCAATATGATGAATGGCTTTTATGAGGGGTCTGTATCAATGTCGCACAAGCGCTTTAGCGACGGCGCGATCAGGGTTGGGGAGCGCTTCGGCTGAATGCATTAGCTCGCCTCCATCTCATCTTCACAGTCGGGAGCGCTCTAACCCGCGGTCATTAACACAAACATTAAGATCACTCCTTCTCTCTTTTTCCCTCTCTCTCTCTCTCTCGCCTCAACCCTTTGCACCCACACTCTTCTCACTGTGGCCCATAAAAAAACTCCAAACCAATAATGACATGTCCATGTTCTATATTATTACTTGAAAAAAAAAAAAAACATGGTATAAAGAAAAGCTCTCATCTTAAATCTCATTTAAGTAAGCAGTGCTTTATTGCCACCTGCGCTGATATATGGGTGCAGTGGAACATATGGGTGCAGTGGAACATATGGGTGCAGCGGAACATATGGGTGCAGCGGAACAAGGACGAGCAGAAGTTCTCAGAGGTGTCTTCTTCTTCTTCTTCCTTTTCACGGCATCTTCTGTAGAGCTACAATAAAAGTAGAATCATTTCAGGAACTATGAGAGCTGCTGTGAGAATGGTGGAGGAAATCTCTGAGCCTCCTCCTCAGTGTTCATTTCCAGTAACTGAAATGGGGTGGTGGTGGAGGTGGTGGTGTGGGGGATTGACTCAGAACATGGATGGAGAGGGAGGCTGCGGAGAAACGCTACTCTCTCTTGTCATGCGGAACGCTTGTTTACCTTAAAATCACGCTGAATTATGCAGTGCAGCAGGAGCACTCGGACCCTATCTCACCAGGATGCAGCCACTAAATATACACAGTGCTGGATAAGGGATGTTATTTTAAGCCCCCTCCTATCCCCCTAAATGGATGTTTGGACAAGAGTGTTCCATTATGGACAGGGTGATTGCTGATGATCCACCATTATTGTTTCCCCTACTTCATTGATATATATGTGTGTGTGTAAGCTTGTGTGTGTGTGTGTATCTGATGTGTGCGTATGTGTGTCTTTAGAGAGTGGAAAGGCAGCAGATGTATATTACATTAGATAAATAGTTAATTGTGACTCTGATGCACTTCTGAAAACATCCACCAAGAGCAAAGATGCACAATACAGAGAGCTGCAGCTGCGGCCACTAGAAGGCTTTATCTCTCTTCACCCCCCACCCTATCCCACTCCACTTCCCTTCCTCTCCCCTCCTCTCCTGCTGTCTAGATGGACATTGTTACGTGCATGTGCAAGTCTTGTTCCATCCGATAATCAGGGGTTAAGCACGGAACAGCGTTTTCTGCCCCTGTTTTTAATTCAATCAAAGAACCCTTTTAGTACAGGTGCATTCAATAAGGCCGTCAGTGCCTGATAAGAACGCTTGGCTCATTCTGGCTCATTCAGGGGTAATGAGTTGTGATAATTCTCTATTTACGTTTCCGCACTCCCATCTATCTCTTTTTTTGTGATCAAATGTTTTTTATTAGGTAATGTCACACAGGGTTATAAAAACACCATCATACTGTCATATTATAATTTCTAATTACACACAATATGCCCAAGACATAGGAACGAGTCCCAGGACAAAAAACACAGAGAAGAAAGACGGGAATGAGGGAGACATAAAAACACCACAATATCAAAAACATAAACAAGCACACAACGATGGACAAGCACAAACACACAGACAAAACAAAAAAAGAAAGAAAAAACACTTATACACTTATAGAGGGACAAATATTACACAGATCAGATATGCACAAACCAAAGCAGAAAGGATTAGCATAGACCTACAGCAGCCGTTTTAAAGATTCTGCAATATTTTGCCAAGTGTCTTGTGTCTTTTCTGACGCTCCATTGATTCGCGCTGTAGAGAGCTCCATATAGACAACATCCAAGAAAAGTAGAGTCCATGTCCGTACAGACAGATCATGAGGTGGTTTCCAGCGTGTTGCAACCATTTTCTTAGCAGCTGTAAGTTCAGCATATACAGCACACTTCAGCACTTTGAAGACATTCAAGGCTGACAGGTCGTTCAGAATCAAAACACTAATAGTAACAGGTACAGTGTTATTAATCAAGGTAGATAGATTGGATGCAATATTGTTCCAAAACTGATGG
Organism: Alosa alosa; assembly: GCF_017589495.1. Lineage (NCBI taxonomy): Eukaryota > Metazoa > Chordata > Actinopteri > Clupeiformes > Clupeidae > Alosa > Alosa alosa. Next base: position 41,547,409 of record NC_063189.1, read on the forward strand.
ACAGGAGAGCAATCCCAGATCATATGGAGATATGTACCTTGAGCTTTTAGTGGGCAGAAAGTACATAAAGGACTATTGATTATTTTCATGTGATGCATTTTCACAGAGGTAAGGTAAGTCCTATGAACGAAATTGTAATGGATCTGCTGGTGGTCTGGATTGCGTGAGACTTCTGTGATGTTAGACCATACGTCATGCCAATCAATTTCGTCAACCAGACCTGGGCAATCACGTTCCCAAATCCTCTCTACAGGACCAAAGCGGTGAGGTATCACCAGAAACTGATAAAGCCTAGACACTATACCCTTGGTTTTTGACTGTACAGAAAATAATTGCCTGATTGGATGGGTGGGCAGAGATTCTTGCCAGGGAACACCATATGCTTTAAGTGCTGATCTTAATTGAAGGTAGAAGAAAAAAGAGGAACGTGGCAGACTGAATGTGTTTTGCAAATCAGAGAACGGTAAAAAGCCAGCCTCAGTAAATATGTCTTTTAGATAATGCACCCCCTCTGTTCCCACTGTGGAGCCGCTATAGGTCTACCACCAATCTAAAGTGCTTTATTATTAAGAGAAAGGAGAAAGTGTGTGCCAGTTACATGAAATATGGCGATATGTTTCGACCAATCTCCAAACTTTGATGAGATGAGAGATAATGGGGCCAAACCGTAGCTGACATTGTTTAGCAGAAATGTTGGCAAAGAGAACATCATGTAAAGACCAAGGTGCGTTCATAGCACTTTCTAAAGTACACCAGGAAACAGAGGCGTTTGGATCAAACAAGAAAAGGAGAGGTCTTAACACAAAGGACCAAAAATAAAATTTTAAGTTGGGAACTGAAAGGCCACCATCTTCCTTCCTCTTCTGTAAAGTAGACATCTTAATTTGCGGCTTTTTGCCTTTCCAAATAAATTTAGATATTGCTGATTGCAGTTTATGCCAATAACCATACGGAGGAGAAAGAGGTAGCATGGAGCTCACAAAATTAATCCTGGGTAAAACATTCATTTTAACCACAAAAATACGAGCTTGAATAGACATGGGGAGAGACATCCATTTTTCCATAAACTTCAATACCTAGATATTTAAATTGTTTAACAATGGGGGTGTTAACATTGATGCTTAAATTGCTAGCGGAGTCAGTCAAATGCAGTAGGGCAGATTTTGACCAGTTAATTCTAAAACCTGACAAGCTACCATACTCTTCACAGATGGACAAAAGGTGAGGAATAGACTGAGAAGGGTTTTCTAAAAATACCATAACATCATCTGCAAACAGTGAGAGGTGTTGCTGTGTGTTACGAATACATATTGGCAACACCATACTAGACTGACGGATCGCTTGAGCCAGGGGCTCTAGGGAGAGGACAAATAACGCAGGACTCAGTGGACAGCCTTGACGTGAAGATCTAGACACTGGAAATAAAGAGGAAAAGGTGCGTCCAGTTAAGACTCGGGCTGTTGGATTAGAATACATAACTTTAATCATTCCAATGAAAGTATTACTAAAGCCCATCACCTCCAAGACTGACCAAAGAATGGCCACTCTAGCCTGTCGAAAGCTTTCATTGCGTCCAGTGAAAGCAGTGACCTTGGTATCATGCTGCCCTCTGCAGCATCAATAATGTGCAGGAGGCGTCTGACATTATCTGCAGCCATTCGCGTTTTCATAAATCCTGTTTGGTCAGGTTTAACTAATTTTGGCATATAGGACTCCAGGAGGCGGGCTAGGAGTTTTGCAAAGATTTTCAAGTCTGAGTTTAACAGGCTCAGAGGTCTGTAGTTAGAGCACTCAGATGGATCTTTATGTCTTTTCAAGAGTAAGGATATCAAAGCTGTGTTCACATCCCTTGAAAACTCGCCCTTCTCAATAGAGAAGTTGATCATGTCGAGGAGGAAGGGACCAAGCTGTACCCAGAATGTGGTATAAAGCTCAGGGGGTATCCCATCAAAGCCTGGTGATTTAGCCCTTTGCATACTGTGTACTCCTGCACTTAGCTCTTAGTAATAGCTTTGTCTAAGTCAGCTGATTCCTCTATTGTTAAATGAGGCAAGTCCAGCTGATTTAACCAATTGTCACCAGGTTTTGTCCAAAGAAACCTCTGATGTATATAAATCTGAATAAAAGGTCTGAAATGTTTTATTTATCTCCACGGAAACCGTTCTAATAATACCATCCTTAGATTTAATGGCAGGTATATCTGCAAAATCATCACTAGACCTGATTCTCATAGCTAGTAAGTGACTAGGCCTAGCGCCGTGGAAATAATATCGCTGTCTCGTCCTATGGATTAAAAATTCAGATTCCTGTTTCATAACGTTGGCTATTTCTTTCTTGACTAATGATCGTTTCAAAGCTATTTGATCAGTGAAATTTGTCTGCAACAGAGTCTAATCTGGTGAATTCAGCTTCAAGATTATGAAGTCGAAGTGACCTAGCTTTGCGCTTATTGGAACAAAATAGTAAAGCATTGCTCCTAATAAAACCTTTTATAGCATCCCACAGTATCCTGGGGTTTGTTACAGAGCCAACATTAAGTTCTGCAAAAATCTGGAATTCTGAAATCAACTGAGCAATATAAGATTCATTTCTCAACAGGGAAGTATTGAAACGCCATCTAACAGCACGTTGAGACAGCCTGCAGAGGGTGGTGGAGCAAAGAACACCTTTATGGTCAGACAATGCTATTGGAAGTAGCATTGCCTTCTCAATGGATTGAAATTGAAATGGGATTGACTGCACGCCAAATGTCTATAAGCCCCAAACTGCTGGCCCATGACTTTAGAGCACTAGTGGCCTGTGCCTGCTCCCCTGTAGCCCTAGCACTAGACCGATCAGAATTCGGGTCCCATACAGCATTGAAGTCTGCACCAACAATAAAAGAACAGTCTGTTAACTCCAGCATTTGGTTGGTGAGAATACTGTAAAAATTGCAATAAAAGTTATTTGGCGCATAAGCTGAGACCAGAGCAACCTTCCTAGTACTAAATTCTATTGTGGAGATAACAATCCTGCCTGAATCATCTGACCAGGAAGATAGCACTTTAATTGGGAGATTCCGTTTGACAACAATGGCTACTCCTTTTGTTTTCGTGCTTGCTGAGGAAGATGCAATTGTATGATAAAACTTATTAGCCAGGCGGCTATTAAGAGATTGGATATGGGGCAGATTGGATATGGGGCAGCAAAAAGGAACACCAGCCCAGAACTATATAGGGCTACAACAGTAGTTTCATTCTACCTTAGCTTTAGATAAACATAGGCCACTCTTATCATAAATGTGTCAAAAACAAAATCCACAAAAACCCAAAGGCACATAAAAGAGACGAAATGGACCTGATTAACGGAGAGCAATATCAAACGAATTCGACCATAGAGTTACAGCATTCGGCATCTCAGTTAACCTACTGCAAGCATAGCACATAACAATACACATTAAAATGTAGGGTCTGGGCACTCACCGTTCGCAGTGCTCAGTCCGAGGGGCGGGATAATCAGTTGTCTTTCATATTCCCTCTGCCTGCATAATAGGGCCTTAATAGGATATTTGTTTTCAAGTAGCAGGGTTGTTGTTTTCAAGCCAAACCGTTGCAACTCTGCCATCAATCATTATGTTAAGCCCACCAAACGACTCTATACACGATTTCAATGTCCTGATTAAGTTTCGATTTCTGGAGCTCACAAGCCAACGGAGAGTTGCTAGACTAGCCCTAGGGGCTAGGGGCGCGTCTAGATTTCTAGGCTAACATAACAATGCAAGAGATGACACATTGAGAGATTAAAGGTAGAGATACCAGGAGTCCATGCACATCAGGTAGGCTAGTTGGTTTTAATCCTCTTCTTCCATTGCACTTCCCGTGGTAGATTCCGAAACGTCGGGCATCGCTGAGGCTGGATGGGAAGCAGTCAAGTCAAGTCAAGTCAAGTCAAGTTTATTTATATAGCACATTTCATACACAGAGGTCATTCAATGTGCTTTACATAAACAAAACCAAACGATAATAACAAATAAAAGCATAGAAGGGCAATATAGTCAAAGAATAGTTAAAAGGTAAAGATCATAATAAAAAAAACATAAAACACAAAGGTAAAATCATTTTAAAAATAAAGAATAATTAGTAAAAGCAAAAACAAAGGCAAAAGTAGTAAAAAAAGTAATAAAAGACAAAGTAGAATAATTATCGAGGCAGATTCAGAATTTGTAACTTCGGCACAGTTAGCAGAAAGCGTCTGAGAACAGTTTGGTCTTAAGTCTAGATTTAAAACTGGCTACAGTTGGGGCCTTTTAATGTCATCGAAAGTTGGTTCCACAGCTGAGTAGCATAGCAGCTAAAAGCTGCTTCACCATGTTTAGATTCTAACTGTAGGTTTTACTAGCAGGTTTTCACCTGGGACCTGAGAGGACGAGAAGGTGTGTACTGCTGAAGCATGTCTGACAAGTATTTAGGTCCTGCTCCATTTACTGATTTATAAACAAGCAATAGTGCTTTAAAGTCAATTCTGTGACTTACTGGAAGCCAGTGCAAGGACTTAAGAATTGGAGTAATGTGGTCAGTTCTTTTAGTTTTTGTTAGAGTCCTAGCTGCTGCATTTTTTGTATCACCTGAAGCTGTTTAATAGTCTTTTTTAGGAAGGCCTGTGAACAGTCCATTGCAGTAATCAACCCTGCTGGAGATAAATGCATGAATGAGTTTTTCTAAGTCATGTTTGACATCAGCCCTCTGAGTTTGACAATACTTTTTTGAGGTGGTAAAAGCTGATTTAGTTATCGCTTTCATGTGGCTGTTGAAATTTAGATCACTGTCAATTAATACACCAAAGTTTTTTAACAGTATCCTTTGCCTTCAACCCTTTTGTGTCAAGGAGAGTGGCAACCCTAAGTCTTTCCTCATTTTTACCAAATATAATTACTTCAGTTTTTCTTTGTTCAGCTGAAGAAAATTTTTGAGACATCCAGGTGTTGATTTGTTCTATACACTGACACATAGATTCAAAGAGGGACCATAGTTGTTTGGTGATAGAGCTAAAGTAAATTTGTGTGTCATCTGCATAGCTATGATATGAAATCAAATTATTTTTGAATGATTTGTCCAAGTGGGAGCATATAGAGGTTGAATAATAGTGGCCCCAAGATCGACCCTGGGGAACACCACAGGTCAAGGGCGTTGGTGTTGAGGTACAGTTTCGATGGCAACAAAGCTCCTTTCTTGTAGATATGATTTTAGCCAGCTGATAACTATGCCTGTAAATCCAACCCAGTGTTCTAGTCTGTGTAGTAAAATATTGTGATCAACAGTGTCAAATGCTGCACTAAGGTCCAGTAGCACTAGGACTGATGTTTTACCTGAATCTGTGTTGGTATGTCATTGGAAACTTTAATGAGAGCTGTTTCAGTGCTGTGATTTGCCGAAAACCAGACTGAAAGTAATCAAAATACCCATTTGATGTTAGGAAGGTGGTTAATTGATTAAAGACTACTTTTTCAATAATTTTGCCAATAAAAGGTAGATTGGATATGGGCCTGTAATTGTTTAGCATGGAGGCATCCAGGTTATTCTTCTTGAGAAGTGGCTTTACAACAGCTGTTTTCAGTGACTTAGGAAAAGTGCCAGACAGCAATGATACATTTACAATTTTGAAGGACATCCGCCGCTATGAGGTGAAAAACAGTTTTGAAGAAATTGGTAGGCAGAGTGTCTAAGACACATGTGGAAGGGCTGAGATTCTGTACCGTTTTTTTTCAAGTGTTTCGTAGTCTATCAAGCTGAACTCTGACATCAAGTTTAGTTTCCCTCTGTTTGTTGCTGGAAGTTCAGGTTGTTGAATTTGTAATTGAGCAGATATGTTGAGTCTGATTTTGTCAATTTTACCTTTAAAAAAGATGAAAACTCATTGCATTTATTAGTTGAGAGAAGTTCAGGCTAATTGTGAGGGATTTGTTAACTTATCAACAGTTGAAAAATAGAATCTGAGTGTTATTTGAACTTCTATTGATAATGTTAGAAAAAAAGAAAAGACTGTCTTGCTTTGCATATTTCAGGGTTATATGTGCGGAGCATCTCTTTATGGATTTCATAGTGGATCTGAAGTTTGTATTTCGCCATTTTTCTTTCAGTCTTCCTACACTCTCTTTTTAGAAGTTTAACTGCTGGATTTTGCCTCCATGGTGCTTTTTTTGTTTGTCCTTAACTTTCTTGAATTGTAATGGAGCAATGTCATCCATAATGTTTGCCATTTTTGCATTAAAGTGATCAAATAAGTCTTCAGAGTCTGACAGTTGACTTGACTTTAGTGAAAGTGCTTGCTCAAAGAGAGCACTTGTCTGATCATTTATGATTCTCCTTTTACCATCATAGCTGTGTTTTTGAGTGTGTGGGGACATAGACACATCAAAGAACACATAAAATGATCAGATAAGGCCAGGTCTTTAACAGCTGTAGAGACATGAGACCCTTTGTGATAACAAGGTCGAGGGTATGGCGAGGAGTGTGTTGGCCCTGTACATGCTGTGTTAGGGAGAAAGTATCGATTAGTGCAATGAATTCCTTGGCATAATTGTTTTCAGGATTATCCACATGCAAGTTTAGATCCCCTGATATAATAAGACAGTCGGTTTACGTAGTCTTCAACATCCTTAGCGGAGGTGAATGCTCTATACTGAGTGCCCTCCTTAATCTTCAGAGCTGCTGGGTAGAGCAGGAAGAAATCCAGACCCTTGTGTCGCGCTGAATCCATAGCTTGATGAAAGGCTTGGCCATCTGACCGTGTAGTTGCTGTAATCCAGAGAGAAGCGGACTCTAGTCCCTCGATAGAAAGGAGTTTTTCAGCGCCAGCCTGTTAGAATAGCCTGCCTGGTAGTGTAGCGAAGTGCGTTAAAATCAGCGTACGAGTGGTGTCTTTTCTTCCTTGAGCCATCAATGTAAAAGTGGGTGGGCTCTCATAATCTCTACCTGAACATCTACTAGTTTTGGGAACCACACGGGACGGCCTTGAGATGCTGGATAGCATTAGAGCCCTCAGTCCCTCTTTCAACCCAATGATTCGGATATTGCATCCTCGATTTCTGTCCTCCCATATCAGCTAGTTTCAGATCCAGTTCTTGAAGAAGCTGCTATGAGTATCCAAGAATGTAGTTGAGTTGCTTTCCACTGAAGTTTTAAGATTATCCACATCAGACCTGATAGAGCCAAGGCTTGCCGTTAGCGATGCTAACTGTGCATGGATAGCTGTTAGCTTTCGATGTCGTTGTCAATCCCAACCTGTTGGATCTGGGAAAGAACGTTATAAGTTTGTTCTCCAATAAAGCCTCTGCAATGGCATGGGGTATGGAGTAATGGCTGACCTTTTGTTTTTTGCTAGCCATTGGAGTCTTAACTGTCTTCTTTAAACTCACAGTGGTACAATATCAGAAATAAGAACTACACAAAACAACTATTTGGCAAAGTTGGGCTAGGAGCTAGATCTTAAGCCGCCATCTCTGTCCAGTTGATCACGTGACTCACCGCACTCCCATCTATCTCGTCGAGCTCCTCTGTAATGACTCTCCTGGCAGCCTGACACCGTTGGTGCCGCATGTTTGATGAGTGCTACTGCACACAGGTACAGCCAAAGGGAAAGGACTGCAGCAACTATACAGCGAGGGAGCATGAACGGCATGACAGGTTGGTCCTCTCCGAGAGATTTTAAATCACCCTGCGCACATACATATTTCCAGGAGTGTAAGTAAGGCAGTGAGAGAGAGCGTTCCAATGTTAGCCTAGCGCCACTGTGACTCGGAGTGCATATATTAGCAAGTGGAGGCAGCGATGTCAGTAATTCCCTTTGGCTACATAAAGCAGGCAGCAGCACTGGAATATGGCTGTAAGTGAGAGAGACCGAGAGGTTTCATGAGCGGATTCCTTTTAACACGATTGTCTGGGCGGTAGCCCGGTAGAGATCCGTCTTATGAATGGCAGTCATTTGGGCGAACCGGTGCGCAGTATCCCCAGGACTTTCTCCCATACGGTAGTTGGTGGATTGGGGGGGGGGGTTGCTGTGCCACTCGTTATTAATGGCTGCTGAGCGCTTGAATGGACAGGTCCGTCTAATGCTGATGAATGGTCATTACAGGCCAAAGACAGGCAATGGAAAGAGGGGCAGAGATAGAGAGAGGAGGGGGAGAGAGAGTACTGTAAGCTTTAATTTGAGCCTGGGATTTCTGTAAACTCATTAATTATGTTAGCCGTGTTGGGCACAAAGCCCATTCACACACACACCTCACCCCACCCCATCAACATGTCCTCTATCTATCCCATCCACCCCCATGCCTCCCCTCCCCACCCCTACGCATCAAGACATCCAGCCCCAAACCATGCGTCTATAAAGCCTTTATTACACATGCGCTACGTGATGGGCCTCATTAGGCCTCTGGCTCGTTTGTGCAGCCTGTTCCTCGGGAGTAACTGATGAGGTGGGCTCACCCCACATCCTCACCACACACCCTCCCTCTCCCCTCCTGGATTTATTGAGTGTTAGGCATGTAGAAAGGTCAGGGGAAGCCCCCCCCATACACCCCCCACCCGCCCCACGGTGCTTGGCTTCATGTAGGCTGGGGAGCAGGGAGATGTATGGAGATCTGGGAGCAGTGGTAGTACATTAGGAAGTGCACACATCGCCGCTTGTTGATAGACTGAGAGTGCAGAGGCGTAAGGGGGGGTTGGGGGCTGGGTTGCTTGGAGAAAGCCAACTCCCCATTTGGCTTAATGATAAGAGGGAGGTCGTTTGATAGATATCCCCAATTACTGCTTTTGTGTGCGTACACTGGGATGTGTTAAATTGTCTTGGAATGTGTGGGGAAGAATCTAGGAATAGGAAGTAGGTCAGTGGAGTTGAAGTGCTATATAGGAGTGTAGTGAAGAAAATTATGATGAAAAAAAAGTGCATAGAGAAATTATCAAACAAATAAACAAATGAAATTCGCTTCAGTGCGTCTCAGAATGTAGGATTTATTTATTACCGGTATTTCATTGTACCTGCATGCTTTTGTCTTTGATGCTGTTTTCACAGTAAGCTTGCATTTGTGTAACATCCCGCTCAGCTGACCTTTTCCACTTGTCTCCAAGTGCCAACTGAGCACTCAACCAACCCCACCCCACCTCCGTACACCCCCACCCTCCGTACTCCTCCACCCTCCGCACTCCCCTACGCCTCCCCTCTCACCCCCATCTGCAGTCAAACCACTCTCCATTTCCCTTTTGGACGCCAACTTTGACTTATTTCTTTATTTTTTTTATCGCTACATATCTCTGAGATGGCCGTCCTGTGGAGAGACCTCAAAAGGTCTTTTATTGCCCCCCTCCCTCCTCTGCTTGCTCAGCTCAGGGGAACTCGAGGGTATCACGTTTAAAACTTTGCTCACACAGTCGCCTGTTTTGATAAAAGCGGTCAAGATTACCCGGGGGGTCGCAGTGTTTGTCTGCCTTTGTGGAGTGTGTGTGTATGTGTGTGTGTGTATATGTGTGTGTGTGTGTGTGTGTGTGTGTGTGTGTGTGTGTCAGGCAGGCAGCAGGCGAATGACAAAATGGTCAGAGTCGCCACAGATGTCCCAGACACAACCTTACAGCTGGCATGCTCTGGGACTGTGAGAGATGGGTCTGGCGGGATTCAGCTGGATTATAACAGACACATACACATATATTTACATGCACACACATGCATAAACAAACACTACAGGCTCACACTTGTTAATTCACACAAACATGCAAACCCGTAAATTTGGTTTTGTGCCATGGTGAGTGTGATGGTCTCATGACAGCCACACTGTGACTGACCACATCTGGTTGTTATTAATTCAGCACATCAGTGTAGAACCAGAGCCTGCTCTGTCGGACTTAATGCATCAATAAATTGAATTGGTCCCACTTGGATTGAATTTTAACGGCAGATAAAATGTGTTGATGTGTGAGATTGTCCGTGTGTTTTTGGTGTCCGTGTGTGTGGGGGAGGGTGTGTCTCATCTGTTTGCAGCTACAACCACTAGTGATGTGTTTCTGCATAGGGACAGTGTGTAGCCGCATCTGTGTGTCTACTGTATGTGTGTGTGAGTGTGTGTCCATATGTGTGTTGCTGGCACAGTTACTGTAGCGTTAATGTGGCACTTTGAAGTTGTTGGCACGGAAACACGCAAAGCAGTTCCCGCTGGATTAATGTGCCCCTTGCACTCGTCTCGTGTTTCAGACTGTGTAGAAAGCCGTGCCAATGATGCTATTTTACCAGTGATCACACGGAGGCTACACTCTGCTGCCATGCACTACCCACTTCCTGTTTAATTGTAATTCAATAGCACCTAATCTCGAAATTGTTACGCATAGCATTCCATAATGTGCAAGTCAGTGCCAAGTCATGCTTGGCCAAGACAGTGTGGCTCACGACTCAGGTAATTACAGCTTATGTCTGTGCTCTGTGTGTGTGTGTGTGTGCGCGTGTGTGAGAGAGAGAGAGAGAGAGAGAGAAATAAGTGTGTGAGAAATACATTCAGTTAACAATTAAATGTGCGTCTCTGAAATTCCAGCACAAAATAAGTACAATACAGAAAATAGATCATGTTAGTCTGCATTTATAATTCATAATCGGGGGAATTTGGGATGGAGAAGTTGGTGTAACTCTGAAAGACTCCTGGAGGTAGTGCAGGGCATTCATTTTTAATGCAGACTGAGATAATGCCTTGAGTCGACCCAAAACATCCGTAGTGCGAGACCTCTGAGTAAGGCATCTCACATCCCACTCCGAGCTTGTTTCTTTCCTTCTTACCCTCTCTCTTACAAGTTTGTTGTCTTCTGTTTTTTCCCCTCATTCCTCTATTTTTTTGGCAGTGGGAGGAGGTGAGCGGCTACGACGAGAACCTCAACACCATCCGCACGTACCAAGTGTGCAACGTCTTCGAACCCAGCCAGAACAACTGGCTACTGACCACTTTCATTGACCGTCGGGGTGCCCAGCGCATCTACGTGGAGATGCGGTTCACCGTGCGCGACTGCAGCAGCATCCCCAACGTCCCCGGCTCCTGCAAGGAGACCTTCAACCTCTACTACTACGAGACGGACTCGGTCATCGCCACCAAGGGCTCGTCCTTCTGGATGGAGGCGCCCTACCTGAAGGTGGACACCATCGGCGGGGCGAGAGCTTCTGCACAAGGTGGACCCGGTGGCCTGATGAAGGTCAACACAGAGGTCTTGCTTTGGCCCAGCTCTGCATGAAGCGGCTTCTACTTGGCCTTCCAGGACTACGGCGCATGCATGTCGCTGCTGTCCGTCCGCGTCTTCTACAAGAAGTGCCCGAGCGTGGTGCAGAACTTCGCCGTCTTCCCCGAGACCATGACGGGCGCCGAGAGCACCTCGCTGGTCATCGCCCGCGGCGTCTGCATCCCCAACTCCGAGGAGGTGGACGTGCCCATCAAACTCTACTGCAACGGCGACGGAGAGTGGATGGTGCCCATCGGACGCTGCACCTGCAAGGCCGGCTTCGAGCCCGACAACGGCAACGTCTGCCGAGGTAAGGACAAAACTCTCTCTCTCCGAACGAAGCGCATTCTCTAGTTCACATTAGCGCTAATGCCCATGAATTCCTGCATTCTCCACTAAAGGGCTTTAAAAAAAACAAAAAAAAAAACAGATGTGTTATGCAGGCTGGTCCCGGGGGGGCCCTTGGGAAAGCTTTATTATGTTTGCATTCTGTCGGGAGTTCTGGTGGAGTTTGAACTTCTCCACGGTGATGGATCGGCGTGGCTAAACATAATAAACGCTAACACGTCGGGGGCCCTGAGCTTAGACGCCGCTCGCTCCCATGCCTCTCTCAGATGTGGTGTTGATTCAACTCTGCTCTCCCTCGTGTTGAAACAAGACATAATTCCCCGCGCTGCCTTGATCATGTGTGTTTTTCTCAAGTTGCGTGTAGCTTTTTTAGGAGCTGCGCTGAGTCAGAGGAATGAGTTCAGACGGAGTTAATGTTAGCGCATGCCGAGGGTGTCCACACATCTGCTGGCCCTCCGCTTGTGTTTGCCGTTTGATTGATGATTGATTGATAAATAAACAGACTTGGCAGCCCTTAATATGGCTGAGGCTTCTGCGTTTGTAAAACCTATGGTTTGGGTGCGCAATCACACGCGCATCATGCACAGACATCTGGTGCTCATGCGCTCTCGCGGAGTTGTGACAATGGAGTGGCCCCTCGTTTGAGAGGGTGAGTTTTCCTCAGTCTGCAAGTCCAACCAGTCTGCTACATATTATCTCTTACTAACAGGCACTGATACACACACACACACACACACACACACACACACACACACACACACACACACACACACACATGAACCTGAGCAGCGAAAATATGCTCAAGGTCTATGATTACAGCCCCCAAATCCCCTAGCAGGGGCCCGTGGCCCCGCAGGCTCCCTCCGGAAACCCACAGCCGAGTGTGCTGAGAGCAGATAAGATTGATTGACAGCCATCTGCCATGATCAATAAACAGATATGAAAAACAGCCCATGCTGCTGCTCTCCTGTTCTCACCCTGTGTGTTTCTCTCCCTCTCTCGCTCTCTCTCCCCTGTCGCGTTCTCTCTCCACCTTCCTCCCTCTCCCTCTCTCTCTCACTCTCTCTCCCCTCCCCCCCCCCCCCCCTCTCTCTCGGCCTTGCCCTCGACACTCCATACCAAAGTCCTTGGCAAAGTATGCGGTTGACTTTGAGGAGTACTGTGCCC
>NC_063189.1:41567642-41575142 GCF_017589495.1 Alosa alosa
GAGAGGAGGAGGAGGAGAAAGAGTTGCCTGCTACTTTTTCCCTCCAAAAAATGCAGATACAAAGAGACAGAAATAAAGAACTCACTCAAGCAGCCAGTTTGCCATCCCTCACAAGTCTGTTCATCCGCAGGACCTCCTCTTCATCCTCCTCTTCCTCCTCTTCCTCTTCCTCTTCCTCTTCCTCGTCCTTCCCTTCCTGTTGCCTGTCAATATGGGGTGACGTGCAGAGGATATATCCTCTCACCGGCACTCTGCGCTTCAGTTCAGCATGAGCAAGCTTCTGACACCGCACCATTAATATTACAAATATTCAAATAACTTTATTTAACATTCAGCGGGGTGTCGGTCAGCAGCGCTATGAGTGTGTGTGTGTGTGTGGGTGTGTGTGTGGGAGGGGGGTAGGGGGGGTGTGGGTGACTGGCCGTGGCTGCAGTGGCCGTGCAAGGGGAGATTCATGGCCCATTGATCGAGTGCACTTCTCTTCCCTGGCCCAGAGTACCCATTCATCACGGCCGTGTTATTTATGCAGAGATGCCTGACATCATGCACACCGCATGCCGTGCCACACTCAGAGAGAGGAGCTGCCATCCTCACCCTTTGCCATGCTGTTTAGGTGTGTGTGGGCTTGAGGTGTGTGTGTGTGCGGGGGGTGGGGGACTTGTGATCAGAGGTGGGACCAAGTCACTATTTGACAAGTCACAAGTAAGTCCCAAGTAAATACAGGGCAAGTCGAGTCCAAGTCCAAGTCACATCAAAGCCAAGTCGAGTCCAAGTCCAAGTCCCAATCTTTTTCCAGTCATCAGATACTCTTCACTTAATAATGCCATTATTAGACTATCGATCATAATTTTGACACATCAATTTAATCTACAGTATTTTGTTATAAATACATATTAAAATATACTCAATGGTTCTGTCTTGAAAGCATGCACATACCTGTGAAATATACGCATGAGCATACCTGAGTAATCTGTACGAAACGGATAGCTATAAGACACAAATATATATTGTTTTTCCAAATTGCAGCCTCCACTGTAAGGATGAGTAATAATTTGACTGATGGCATTTCACTGTGCTAGGCCACAGATTTGCCTTCTAAATTAGTAAATTGCTGCGGTTAAATATTTTACGTTTTTGTTAGGGCTGTCAAACAATTAAAAAAACAAATTAATCTCATATTTTCTCATATATGAAATTAATTAATCTAGATTAATTGCTATTAAAAAGTATATTTTCTCCCTAAAGACTAAGCTTCTTATATGACCTATTAAATACAGCATAAATCACAAATTTACTCAGTAACCACAAAGGTAAAAGTAAAACACTTCTATATTATTTAAATGATAATATGGACACAGTAATGTTGTTTTAAAGTAATCATTTCTTAAATACTACACATGTGATGCTGTTTAACTTGTTTGTAAATGGTGCACCGTCCCTTTAAGCCCATTGTGTGCCACTGTCCACACGCTCTCCTAATGATCTTTTTTACCAGCAAATATAGCTATGGCTAGTCCACAAACTTTAACATTGTTTGTGCCACATGGATAGCACAATATTAACAATGATAAGCATGATATTAAGTTGGCACAAACAGCTTTCATTCCTTTGGAAATAAAAGCATGTAATGACATGATGCTTGCTAGTTGCTAGACATTTTCTGTTTGCAATTAAAAGTGAATTATGAGCCTGGTAGCCAGTAGTCACCTAGCTAGTGAAATGCATTTCAATCAGCATAATATCATGTGCTTCATGTAAACGAATTATTGAAGACTTCAAGACTCACCAGTTCCATTACACAAAGGCAAAGGCAACTCTTCATATTATTGTCCATTTTCCAAATCACAGTGAGTGCAGCCTATGTCAAAGTGCTGGCTCTCACAGTTTATAACAGTAGTGAGAACCAGATAAATCCGCAATTTCCTCTAATCTCGTCTTTGTTTCCTTCATGATTTCCCTTTATACGTTTCTTATATTTAAAAGGAGATATCAGTCATCATCAACAAGGACAAGCCAGCTGGAACCAGCCACTTGTTTTCTCTCCCTTTCGTGCGCGCTGAAACGCGTTCTCAATTAAACGTTCAAGTTGGGTCTTAATGGAGAGGACCCGAAAAGTAGGCTATCATCTTTATGTAACATGCTGTTGGTGCATTTTGACATTGTAAAAGTTATCTAACAAGAATGCAAATCAGTCTGTAGTAAAGCTATAATATTTATTTAATATTGGTCCTTCCTCTGTCTCTTGGTGCCCTACACACAGTGCTTGATGCGTGTGGTGGTAACAGAAGCACTGATCGCTGTGCTCTGCCTGTTTGTGTCCACTATGTGTTTTGTTTTTTTCGTAGCGGAAGTAAAAGCAACTCTGGGGTGACCGGTCCAACAATCAGGAAATGTATTTTTTGATCAAAAATTTTTTGATTTTTAGTCAAGTCTCGAGTGAATAGTATTCAAGTCCAAGTCGAGTCGCAAGTCATGCCGAATTTTATCAAGTCGAGTCTGAAGTCATTAAAATCATGACTCGAGTCTGACTCGAGTCCAAGTCATGTGACTCGAGTCCACATGTCTGCTTGTGATACATGCGAAAGAAGGAATGTGGCACTGAGTACTGTATGTATCAGGAGCTGTGGGTATAAAGTTGGCAAGCGATACAGGATGCCATTTTTTCAATCTGGATTGGCTATATATATGATTGTACTTACAGAGAGAGCTAGAGGGAGCATCCCCTGAAGCACCATCTATATCTCCTGCCCCCATCTTGGCAGAGGGTAAAGAAGCAACAAACCTTTTCCACTTGGCCAGGGCAGAGCAGCTCCAGACATTTAATGGTGTCATCAGTTACCCAATTCCCGCCGCTCCTCCTCCACGCCTGTAGTCACAAAGCACTGGCCGAGAGCCGAGAGAAGGCGCTGGATATATTCACGCTGGCCGGCTGCCATTGTTCCCTATTGATCCCGATAAGCAAGCTGAACCTGGCACATGTTGAATTAAAGCCCGTGTGTGTCGCACGGCCCGGAGGTGCCCGCTCAATGGCCATGTTTTAGCGCATTCAGGTTACCGTGTGAAAGGAATACGCGCTCTCTCTCCACGCCTGTTTCTCTGTCCCTTTTTTTATTTCTCTTTTTTCTTTTCTTCTCTCGTTCTCTTTGTCGGAGGGTGGACTGTGGAGCTCATCTTTAGCCCTAGCAGTGAAAAGCCAGAACTCTGCGTTTTCTTCCCTGTTTCTCACCCATTCATGTATTGTTAGTTATTGTAGGTTCAGAGAGGTTCACACAGATGTGTGAGCACACACACACACACACACACACACACACACACACACACACACACACACACACACACACACACACACACACACACACACACACACACACACACACATACACACTGAGCTGGGTCACCTTAGCCCAATTAAAGCCTTGTGACATGTTTGTTCAACTAGAGCTCACAGCGCAAGAATATAAGAATGAAAGAAAGAAAGAGAGAAAAAAAAAGAGAGAGAGAGAGACAGAATAGAAGCAAAAGGCAGGCAGAGGCACTTGTTGTTCCTGGGGATATGAACAGTGTGAATGGGCTGAGGCGAGGAAGCCAGTAGAGACAGATGACCCTCCCCATCCTCTTTCCTTCTGTGACCCAAACACAAAGAAACAGAGAAGGCCGTCTTTTAATGAAGTCACTAATGAATGCTGCCAGACATTCCTTCTCTCTTCTCGTCTCTCTCTCTCTCTCTCTCTCTCTCTCTCTCTCTCTCTCTCTCTCTCTTTCTCTCTCTGTCTCTCTCTCTCTCTCTCTCTCTCTCTCTTTCTCTCTCTCTCTCTGTCTCTCATTCTCCTCTCCCCCCACTCTTTATCTGTGGAACTTCTCTCCAACATCTCTAGCACTCTCTCTCTCTCTCTCACACACTTTTTCTTCCCTCACATTCAGCACTCACTTCCTGAACCTCCCAGAGGATTGTCCGTCTGTCCGTGTGTCTGTGAGTCCCCTGTCCCCCGTCCGTCTCCTCCGCACTCTCTGACCTCTTCATGCACTCTCTCCGCTCCTATCCTCATCTTCCTCTTGTGCTCTCTCTCCGTGAAGCCAGCCTAATTGCCCTGTGGTGGAACTGTGTGCGCCTAGTGACAATTGGGAGGGGCGGGGGGGACTGGGGACTGACAAAAGCCCTCAATGGCTTCAGCAGATGGCGGAGGTCCCTTGAATTTGCCGATGTGGGCAAAGCACAAAAGCTAAAGAGGATGAGGGCCCACAAGCGAGCCAAGGGGGAGGTCACTGTCTGTGCCGACTCCCCCCACCACATACACTACACACCGCCCATTCTGCACCCCCCCACCCCCCCACACACACACAGACTTCATGGATTTCTCTTGAATGTCAGGAGGTTTGCGTCTGATACCATCCACCCCCCCAACCCCCCTCATAAATTCCCACCCTGGATAAAAAGAAGCCCAAAGACGCTCTGCTTCCTCTGGACAAAGCAGCATTTTTTGTCAGTACGTCAGCTGTTTTTTCTCCTCTTCCTCTCCTCTCCTCTCTTCTCCTGTCCTCTCACGTCTTCCTCTTTTTTAATAACCCCCTCCCTCTGCTCTGGTTTACTTTCATCGGTAGTTTTTTAATGAGGAGTGGTGGGGAGTCCTGGCATGAGATGGCCTGTGGCGTCACATGCGCTACAAAGACTTCGCCGCTCTTGCCTCTCATTCTTCTCATCAACCGTGACCGCGGAGGGCTTCAGTCGGCTCCCACACCAGCGAGAGAGAGAGAGAGAGGGAGAAAAAGAGAGAGAGAGAGAGAGAGAAAGAGAAAGAAATGGAGGGATGGGGAGAGAGAGAAAAAATGCTATTTGTATGTTAAGTGGGGTGGCATATGGGATGCTCCATGGCTAGGGTGGTCTTTCACTTGCAAATGTAGGTAAATTTAACACCGCCATTGCCACACAGTGGCCTGATCGGGGCTCTTATGATTAGTGTTGGATAGAGAACATGGCCATGTCCTTCAGAAGAGAGCAAATCTTACTCCAGCATGTTACTGGGTGGTAATGTTATGCCGTTGTGCTTACGTCGCTGTGCTTTTAATTGTAATTACATACTGTGGCAATAGTTATCATGTCAGTAGCAAACATGGGCTGACGTGGCCAAACAACATAATTAGCCTGCTTCTCTGCATACACACACTGCCTCACTCATTCAACATATTCAGAGCTTGGAACATATTTGATTTTCATTTTTGCATCCAAACTTTATTTTTCCATGGGCAAACTTTCAGGTGTGTAGAGTTGTGTATGGGTAATGGGTGTGTGCGGTGTGGACATGCAGACTCCCCGCAGTGAAATGCCTCCAATAGAAGCTTCCACAGCACACTGTCTTGAAGAGTGTAGGGTTTGGAGGTCTGCAAGTTTCAAAGTGGTTCCTCAGTGGATCAGAAGTCTCCTTTGTGCTGTTGGCGGATGGTACAACTTTACAGAACCCCACCCGCCCATTCATCCACCCACCAGGCCACCCGCCTGCCTGCCTGCCTGCCAGGGGGGTGTCTGATTTGGGCCAGACGCTCCTCCTCTCACCCCATCCACCCCGGTCTCCAGTGCCAGCTACATTCCTCTGGCAAATTATTGATTAGAGACCCCCCGCCCCCGTCGCTCTCTTACCGAGCGCGGCTTTGAGGACCCCCTGCCTGTGCTCCAGCTTCCAGAGGAGAGGAGAGAGCAAAGAGGCGAGAGAGATGCTGCTTCACATGGAAAATGAAAGCGAGGAGAGAAGGTGGAGGTGGAGGTGGAGGTGGAGGTGGCGGTGTGGTGTGGTGTGGTGTGGTGTGAGTGGAGGGAGGAGGAGTGCTCCATCTTTATTGTGTGTTTTGAGGCGCTGCTCTAACTAGCTTTGGCTTTTGGGGTTGTTTACTTGGTTCACGCGGCACGGTTTTTTGTCCTCTTTTTTTGGAAAATCCGATTCTATTTCGATACAGACAGAGACAGAATTAGCATAGATGGCAAACTACTCACTGATTCTCTTTTGCAGTCTTTATTTTTTATTTATTTCCCAGCAGCCACATCTGTTGATGCAACAAAACGTAATATAGATATGTGCTGTGTGTGGCTAATCCAAAAGTGCCATCCTGTTTTAAACATGAGCTCTCTCCCTCTCTGGCTATTTTCCCTCCTCTCTGTCTGAGAATAGTGCAAGGCAGTCACACCACACACCAAATGGAGGCCAGCTACATGGCAGAGAAAAAACCCTGCAATTGAAAAGTCAAGCCGAAGGAAGCAGTGAAAGTGTGTATGAGTGCTTAGCCCTGATCTCCCGTGTTTCCTGACACAAGCTAATCCTGTGTGTGTGTGTGTGTGTGTGTGTGTGTGTGTGTGTGTGTGTGTGTGTGTGTGTGTGTGTGTGTGTGTGTGTGTGTGTGTGTGTGTGTGTGTGTGTGTGTGTGTGTGTGTGTGTTCGTGTGTGTGTGTGTGTGTGTGAGACCAGTGGGCCTAAACGTGGCCACTCAAACCTCTCATCTCCATATTAAGTGTCTCTGTGGTAGATTCCTGCAGACTGAGCAGCCTGCCCGTTGCCTCATCTGGTCATCCCAATCAGTGGACCCTCTTTTCTCACTTTACTCATCTGGACATTTTAGTCCTCACTACAACTTTACAGACAATCATCTCAGAGAGGTTAGAGCCAGCCTGAGGGGTTCATCAGCAGTACTGTAGACCATAGAATGGCTCCCCACCTGTTTTGTGTGTGGAAATCAGACCCACCACTCCTTGGGTTCAAATACAAATATTTTCATTCAGTGATGTTGGAGCCGAGCCACATGTAAGGATGAGGGGGGGGTTTCCCCTTCTTCCCTCTGACAGTGTCTGCCGTGAGCCGCGCTGCCCCAGGTGTTAAGATGTGATTGATGGCGTATTCTCTGGCTGTACTGTAGTTACCATAGACATTTTTTTTCTCTTCTCCACCCTCCCTGCCCCTGAATGGTGTGAATGATTAAAAACAGACGTGGAAGCAAAATGGCAAGAGAGATGTAATTTTAGATCCTGTTATCGCTGGGATACCTTTGACGAATGGCTGACAGAGAAGAGTAATATCTGTGAGATATATTTTTTTACCCCCCTCCCCCCAGCTGCAGATTGTCGTTTGACAGGTGAATGGGCTCCCTGGTGTACTAATGTCCATTCTCAGCGGGGGAAAATGAGGGGAGAGGGAGCTTTGTACGATTTGATTTTGTGCTATTAAAAACCGGCAGAACTTTGGCGAAAAATATGAGGTGAAAAAAATTGAGAAAATATAGCTATGTTTAATATAGGTCATAGTTAAAGGAATGTCTATCGATTGGTGTCTCGGCAAACCTCCTGGATAGAGGATACCTCCCCTAGAGAGAGAGAGAGAGAGAGAGAGAGAGAGAGAGAGAGACCTAAAAAGAACTATGCAAATTAAGATAACAGATACAAAGACATTTGTAAAACTCAAACCAACCTATAAATGGACATTTGACAGTGCATCTGAATTCACCAATGCAGCCAACTCTACT
>NC_063189.1:41582642-41612642 GCF_017589495.1 Alosa alosa
GCATTGAACTATGGCTGATTTGCAGCTGTCATTTGACATGTTCACAAATGGCTCAGGCTTTCTTTGAACTCACTTACGCACTTTTGTGTTCTCATTGGTCAGTGATTGTTTGTGGAAATGCAAGTGGGATGTGTTTTTTGTGTGTGTGTGTGTGTGTGTGTTTGTGTGTGTATTTGTGTGTGTGTGTGGGGGGGGGGGTGTTGTGGATGAGCCATGTTGCTGTTAACAGGAAATTAGGAGCGAGCGAGAGAGAGCAAGAGAGAGAGCGGGAGATGGGTAGTATGCCCATCTCTGGCTAACTGCTATGGATTAATTGATCGGTGCATGAAGTTAATGAGGTGGAGTTCTTTTAAAAGAGACAGGAGACAGACAACACTAATGGCAGGGGATAGTTCGAAAAGGAAGGCAAAAAAGTGAAAGCTATTTATCTATGGAACATATACTTTATTCCTCAGGCCTTCAAGCCCAAAAGTAATTGGCAACACTCTCAGTAGCTGCTCATTTTATTACCGAAGCCCTCCATCATCACTCCCTCTCTGCCTCGTCCATCCAAGAACAACACAGTGTCTGCAGGCAGAATCACCAGGCTTATGTTGTATTTGGGTGGACATGCGGTTATAGCTCAGAGGATTGTCCGCATAAGGCCTTCCAGCGTTCACTAGCATCTGCTGTCCAGAAAACGGAAGATAAACAAACACAGCAGATAACTCTGAGAAAACGGGATGCAATATCAGTCAAAAGAACAAAGGAGATGAAAAGGAAAGGAATGTAAAATGGATGACAAGATAGCAAATATGAGATGAAACAAATCAAATATTGCACCATTCATGCACTGTGCCACAGATTAGGCTTAACATTGAAATAAAGAGGTAGAAATAGACAGAATTATTTGCGAGAAGCCAGACTAAACAAGGTCAAATGTTAAGGGAAATCCCAAGGAAGACAAGCTAATGAGTTACAAACACTACACACACACACACACACACACACACACACACACACACACACACACACACTCACACATATTACACACACAGTAAGGCAGCTGCAGTCAGACAGTTTTGGGACTCCAAACTCAGACAATATGGGCCAATCAAAGACAGCTGCTACAACTGTCCAGTCCCTGCCTAGGAGGAAACCAGGCTATCTGAAAAGTTAGTCCCAGACCTTGCTTACACTACGTTTTAAAATGTGTGTTGTCTTAGCCTTTGCTTCTGAGCAATAGTTGAAACAAGTCCATTGAAAAATATTTTTACAAAAGGACCTAACATTTTCTGAAAGGTAATAGAATAGACAGCAAGAGATTAATCAATATATGATTGACTCTTGCCTTGAAATTGTTGACGCAAGGTCATATTAAATGGTAATGTTGTCAAGTTAGACTATATGCCTTCACTGAACAAAAAAGCTTTTTAAAAGACTGGAGGCAGAAGTTTCTGAAGGAATATGATGAAAAGAGTAGGCGTGCTTTAATCCTGAAGCCACATCTCAAATCGACCTGGCTAAGAGCTCTTAGGGAAGCCACGACAGAGTGACTGTCGCGGCGGCTCTCGTATGTACCCACCAAGCCAAGCCACACCAGAGCAGTGCAGGGCCAGACCTGTTTCAAACTTAGCTGCTAAGCGTGTCCCTATGGGTTTTGGGTTGTACATGTGTGTGTGAATATGTGTGTGTGTTTGTGTGTGTTGTGATGAGTGTTTACATGCTGTGATGGCATCAGCAGAAACAGTAGGGAGGGGTGCTTCCTCCTTCTTTCTCTCCATTTCTCTCTACTCTCTCTCTCCCTCTCTCTATCTAGTGCATGGCTATTCATCAGTGCCAGTGAAAAGGGTACAAGAGAGGGTACCCCCTGCCAGCTACCGGCCTGGACAACCCCCCCCCCCCCCCCCCCCCCACCCCCACACACACACACACCCCAAGCTGACAGTCAGCAGTAGAGAGAGAGAGAGAGAGAGAGGAGTCCTGAGCCAAGCCAATCCCCAGTCTGGTTTTGATTACAGTGTAGATTGGAGAGGGAGCACATGTTACTGCTTGCTGAGTGGCGATATGTTACCCGGCCGCCACACTGCTGTGCAGCTTGCGCTCAAGTGCCACTGGACGCCGGCGGAATACCAATGTTGTCTTTCCTCTCTCTCTCTCTCTCTCTCTCTCTCTCTCTCTCTCTCTCTCTCTCTCTCTCTCTCTCTCTATCTCTGTCTTCCCTTTCTCTCTCGGTCTCTTGTGCATGCTCCAGTGTCAGGTCTCGTTGTTGGTGTGATGCTGCATCAGAAAAGTAATGAGTAAAGTAATGAGAAAAGAAGATGACACCAGCTTCTTCCTGTAGTTTATGTGGTGTTTGTTTTTAATGGGGCGAAAAACTAAACAGAAACGCTGACATATCGTCTTTCGCACCACCGTGCCGCGACCAGCCATGTCCTGCTGCACACGCGCCTGCCATGCTGTCGCTGGCTATTTAGGTGGACATGATTGTGGCGGTAGCTTTCACACTGACAAGAGGCTATTCAGAGCTCAATCAGGGCTCCAGTGCACAAAGGAACACATTATAGAACACATATGGATGTGCAGACATGCAGACATAGCAGCCCGTGTGCAAAACCTCTCTCTCCCACACACACACACACACACACACACACACACACACACACACACACACACACACACACACACGCACACACACACATGTGTGTTATGTATGTGTGTAGATTATATATTTCCACTCAGAGAGGAAACAAAGTAGAGAGCACATCCGGTGTGTTGTTGTGGAGCCTGAGAGTGCTTCTGTGCTCTGTTCAGATGGACAACGGCACTGCCCTCTATGGAGTCCGCTGGGCCAGCACAAGTGCGCACTGTTCAGTGGCACCCCTATCAGTGCCATGGATTTTCTCCTCAGCGCTGTTTGTCTATAGCTAGTTAGAGATGTTAGACAAAGATTAGAATTGAATCCATCTGCATAGACGATGTGCACACACACACACACACACACACACACACACACACACACACACACACACACACACACACACACAAACACACAAACACACACACACACACACACACACACACACACACACACACACGTCTTTTTGACCTCTTGTTCTTTTCTCTAGCATTGTTTCTCTTGGTATCCTCTCAATTTTTCTCTCCCTCTACTTCCTCCTCCCTGTCTTTTTCTTACCCTCTCTTTCATTCAGGGGCAGCCGTGGCCTACTGGTTAGCCCTTCGGACCAATAACCGGAGGGTTGCCGGTTCGAACCCCGACCAGTAGGCACGACTAAAGTGCCCTTGAGCAAGGCACCTAACCCCTCACTGCTCCCCGAGCGCCACCATTGTAGCAGGCAGCTCACTGCGCCGGGATTAGTGTGTGCTTCACCTCACTGTGTGTACACTGTGTGCTGTTTGTGTTTCACTAATTCACCGATTGGGTTAAATGCAGAGACCAAATTTCCCTCATCGGATCAAAAAAAGTAGATATACTTATACTTATACTATACTGTGTGCTGTGCGTGTTTCACTAATTCACGGATTGGGATAAAAGCAGAGACCAAATTGCCCTCGCGGGATCAAAAGAGTATATATACTTATTTTCCTTTCCTTCTCTTCCTTCTCTCTCTTTCTTTCTCTCTCTGCACTGCTCGATGTTGTGACTGCACAATGCCAGGGCCTTCCACTGTGCTGAAGGCCATTGTTGACTTATCTGTCATCATGACATTCTCACTCGGTGTGTGTGTTTGTGTGGACACACAGTCCCTGTGAGTCTCGGAGAGCCCGGCTGAAAAATACGCCAACACCCCTCACCCCCCACAACATGCACCCCTCGCTTGTACAACACACACGCACCCTCCTTGTTCACACATATTTGTGTGTGTTTCTCTCTCTGCTTCTTATCTACTGTGTGGAGAGGTTTTCTGGAGAGACGACGCGGGGGTGTCGTGTAAAACTGGTCATGGGTAAAGTCGTCAACTTTGACTGGGCCTCATTAAAAGCAGGAGATACTCCCAGCAGCCTCAGCTCAGCTCAGTATGTCAAATGTTAATCTGAGTCAGACTGTCGTATGTATATGAATATGTAAGACATCCATTATTCATTCACACAGCATCCTATGTGATTTTTTTTCTTCTAACAGAGATCTAGATTCTAGACCATCATTAGTGGAGGGGGTTGATGTGAGCTCTGCTCTTAATGTATTCGGTCAGTCTTCTCCTAGCTGCTGATGAGAGAGAAAGAGAGAGAGAGAGAACAGCAGGAGAAGAAAAATGATTTGGAAAGAGAGAGGCAAGGAAAGAGGGCAAGGAATAGACGTGAGCCCTGCTATTATACTGTAGTACACAGTCAGTTTCTCTTCTTCTGAGAATTTGATAAACCTGGCCGAAGGAAGACGGAAACAGACATCATAACATCAATCAACATGACGTTAAAATGAACAGTTTGAAATAAAGTAATAATAGCCTAAATAATAATAATAATAATAATAATAATAATAATAATAAAAAAAAATAATAATTACAGAATAAAATAAATAGCATAATAAACATATGAAAAGCCACAACTCTCTATATAGGCTATAGTATATACTGTACTGTAGTTATATAGGGTAAACAAAGTCTTTAAACACGTTTTGAAGATCACATGATCACTTGAATGAAGAGTAGTAAATCATTCCACCAATGAGGGATCACAGAAGAAAAGTGTATTGACTGTAACATCTTAGTGTTGATGGAAGGTCAACATGCTCCGGGTTAGTGTGTGCTTTACCTCACTGTGTGCTCTGTGTGTTCACTTCACAATTGACGGATGGGATAAATGCAGAGACCAAATTCTGTGTATACGCCAGCCAGTAAGAGGGCAAGAGCTTTGCCCTGACTGACCTTGGGTAGAGAGGACTGGCCGCTGAGTGGAATGACCCAGTGTGTAAATGAGTGTGTTTGTTACCGTGTGTCCTCCAACTGGACCTCCCTATCACCGTCATGTGCGCCACGAGCACATAAATCTTCCTTAAGAGATTGCATTTGCACATGATTGTTAGGGATGCACAGGCAGCACAAGCAGCTCCAATAGCTCTATTCTAATGGCCTTTCACTTAGCCCAGCCAGGAGCCACCGCAGAGAGAGAGATTTCACCTGCTTCCACCACTTAGCTTGTGGTGGGCTTAGATGTAAACAGTGTTCTGGCTCTCTTGCTTTCTCCATCTCTCTCTCTCATTCCCTCCCTTTCCATCTCTCTCTCTGTCTCTCTCCCTCTCTCTTGGCTGCTGGGGTAGAGATGGGTCCTGACGCGAGCAGGACGGAAGAATGATTAATGGCCACTGAGCCGTTTCTCCCGCCCTCTTCTCCCTCCCTTCCTATCTTCCCTTTTTCTTTTTTTATTCGGTGGGGTGTGTGTGTGTGTGTGTGTGTGTGTGTGGGGTTGAAGAGCTGAAGCTCCTCTTCAGCTCTTCATCTTGACGCTCTGCTCTTTCAGTGTGGCCTTTTCATGCCCATAATGCGCTCCTTCGGCCAGGACCTTCCAAGACACTGACAGACGGGACCACAAGGGGTTCAGGGAACACGCCCCCCTTACACACACACACACACACACACACACACACACACACACACACACACACACACACAGCCTCACCCTGTCCAGCTGCGGTGGTGTCAATGCAGCTGGCCGCTCTGCGGTGCTCTGTGCCCTCCTCCCATTTTTTTTTTTTTTTTTTCAACTCGGCTGGCCGGGCAATGTGACCGTGACCCAGAAAGCACGGCTATCCCTCCCAGTGCACAGACGCAGCAGCGGTGGCGGCGGTAGCTGAGAGTGGCGAGCTGTGGGGGGGGTCAGGGTGTCACTCTCCAAGAGTTCATCCTTTTTAGCTCCGAGTGTCACTGTGCACAGAGCCGTTTCTTTTTTTCCTCTTTTTTTTTCGGTCCTCGGGGATCTCTGAAGGCATGACCTTCGTACTTATACAGGCCAAAAGAGGGAACGGTCACTCCTTACTGAGGTTTGTAGGCACCGACTGCCCTTCTGGTTATTTATTTATGTTTTATATATTTATTTATCTCTGTGGCGGCTACATGGAGATGGCATTATCTCAAACGTGTGCACAGCTGATCCAAGCTTTGATAAAGCCAGGCTTCTCAGAGGATCAGTGTTAGATCTACACGATCTTCACATGACTACATGGTCCGGAGGAGAAAAGAATGAGAGAGAGGGGGGGGGAAATCTGCTGGCTTGCTTATTCGCAAGTCCCTGATATATATCACTGCAGTTTATTAAAATGCATGAAGCACCCTGACATGAGCTTTGCAGGATCTATAATACTCTGGCGGATATTTCTTTGTCATAGGCCTTGACTCTCACAGTCTTGCATCTGCATAGCTTATAGTCTTTTTTTGTATAGCATTGCGACATCTACCCATAGCCTTTCCTAGGAGTTATTTGAACTCCGCCTGACTCTCCACAGTGCACTGGAGATAATGATTGATTGGGTCTGATTGATTCATGACACAGTCCTGAATAATTTCTACAATGTGGCCATTGTAATTATGACTTTAATGTGCCAGGCTGTAAGTGTAATCGTATGGAGTCCTTGGTATGTTCTGACATCAGTGCGATTAGATACCTCTCCCTGTGAGGGTGGATGAGAGATGTGAGGGGTGGGGTGGAGGGGTTGGGGATGAAGGGTGGTGGTGGGGGGTTGCATGTCCGGTTGCAGGCGTCGCGTTGGAGTCGGGAGGCTCGTGCTGATGACAGGCAGGCTGTGGTGACTGGACTTAATGGTCTTCTGATCCTGATCCACTGCTCTCCATCACGACTGCACGCGCTCCAGCAGACTAGCAGTCTCATCAGGGCACGGCCATCCGTCACTGTCAGCAGCCTCTTATCCAGGCCAGTGACACACACACACACACACACACACATACACAAAAAGTGCAATGACCCGTAAATACACAAATACAAGCGTCTGCATACGCAGGAACACTCAAACATAGGAACACTCAAACACAAACACAAACACACACACACACACACACACACACACACACACACACACACACACACACACACACACACACACACACACACACACACACACACACACACACAGCACAGCACATCCACACTGCAGGGTGACCTCCAAGGCCAGAGCAAAGGAATGACCCACAGGGGTCAAATGGTGTGAAATGGCTCTTGCCCTAAGTGTGTGGACGTGGGCAGGATTTAAAGGACTCAGCCTGGGATATTTCCCATGTGACGGATGGGATCTGGTGTTGGTGGGGGCCGTGCGTGGGTGGAGGTGTCGGGTTAAATGCACAGTTCAGGGGATGCACCACTGGATTCCTGAAGGATCTCCTCTATTCCTCTCCAGAGAAATGGATGGCTCTGCATTCTGGCAGTATACCCCTGCATTCAATTACACTCCTGACCACACACACACACACACACACACACATATTCCCACTCAGACATGTTTGTGTTTGTCGTTCTTCCACCATTCGTCACCCCGAGCTGTGTGTGTGTGTGTGTGTGTGTGTGTGTGTGTGTGGGTGGGATCCTGCAGTCCTGTGCTTGTCTGAAGTGGTGTATGGGAGTTTTGGGGCAGATTGGGAGAATGTCACTGTGGTGTAAATATTTGTGTCCTCACAGTGTAGCACACCCAGGAGACAGGGACAGCCAGATGGCTGGGTAGCAAGTTTTTTGTGCACTCTGTGTGTGTGTGTGTGTGTGTGTGTGTGTGTGTGTGTGTGTGTAAGCCGTGGAGGCCATGTTTTTTGTCTGCAAAGGGCAACTATGGCACAGTGCTCCCAGTCATTCCCATCACTTACACATCACATGCACACACACACACACACACAGATACACAGACACACACATACACACACTCAAGCTCATATGTGCTAATTTGCTCACATCCAAACGCTTGCACGTCCTTCTAATCACTCTCATACCCACACCCCATAAATCCTATACTTTCAATTTCGCTCTGAATTGTGCGGCTCCATATATATTTTAATGCAGCGGCGATACATTAGAGGCTGGACCGCGCCATGTGACACGTTGCCAATGTGGTTATAGCTGTGATATATAGCCTGTGCTAGGCCTTCTTTTATACCCGGAGACCACAGGCAGAATAATTGAACCTCACCTCTGCCTGCGATATTGCCTGGCTTCACCGCACGCACCAAAGAGCAGCCGTGTCGGGTCGTCCAGGCAACGGTCAGCGCTAATGTCGTCCCTTCTCTGCTCCGAGTGAATTTCATTTAGCCGCTATCTCCTCCTTCGTACATTTTGTATTGAACGAGCCATGTGAGTCAAGTCAAGTCAAGTCAAGTCAAGTTTATTTATATAGCACATTTCATACACAGAGGTCATTCAATGTGCTTTACATAAACAAAACCAAGCGATAATAACAAATAAAAGCATAGAAGGGCAATATAGTCAAAAAGAATAGTTAAAAGGTAAAGATCATAATAAAAAGAAAACATAAAACACAAAGGTAAAATCATTTTAAAAATAAAGAATAATTAGTAAGCAAAACAAAGGCAAAAGTAGTAAAAAAAGTAATAAAAGACAAAGTAGAATAATTATCGAGGCAGATTCAGAATTTGTAACTTCGGCACAGTTAGCAGAAAGCGTCTGAGAACAGTTTGGTCTTAAGTCTAGATTTAAAACTGGCTACAGTTGGGGCCTTTTAATGTCATCCGAAAGTTGGTTCCACAGCTGAGAGCAGCAGCTAAAGCTGCTTCACCATGTTTAGTTCTAACTGTAGGTTTTACTAGCAGGTTTTCACCTGGGACCTGAGGAGGACGAGAAGGTGTGTACTGCTGAAGCATGTCTGACAAGTATTTAGGTCCTGCTCCATTTTACTGATTTATAAACAAGCAATAGTGCTTTAAAGTCAATTCTGTGACTTACTGGAAGCCAGTGCAAGGACTTAGAATTGGAGTAATGTGGTCAGTTCTTTTAGTTTTTTTTGTTAGAAGTCCTAGCTGCTGCATTTTGTATCACCTGAAGCTGTTTAATAGTCTTTTTTAGGAAGGCCTGTGAACAGTCCATTGCAGTAATCAACCCTGCTGGAGATAAATGCATGAATGAGTTTTCTAAGTCATGTTTTGACATCAGCCCTCTGAGTTTGACAATATTTTTGAGGTGGTAAAAGCTGATTTAGTTATCGCTTTCATGTGGCTGTTGAAATTTAGATCACTGTCAATTAATACACCAAGGTTTTTAACAGTATCCTTTGCCTTCAACCCTTTTTTGTGTCAAGGAGAGTGGCAACCCTAAGTCTTTCCTCATTTTTTTTTACCAAATATAATTACTTCAGTTTTTCTTTGTTCAGCTGAAGAAAATTTTGAGACATCCAGGTGTTGATTTGTTCTATACACTGACACATAGATTCAAGAGGACCATAGTTGTTTGGTGATAGAGCTAAGTAAATTTGTGTGTCATCTGCATAGCTATGATATGAAATCAAATTATTTTGAATGATTTGTCCAAGTGGGAGCATATAGAGGTTGAATAATAGTGGCCCCAAGATCGACCCTGGGGAACACCACAGGTCAAGGGCGTTGGTGTTGAGGTACAGTTTCGATGGCAACAAAGCTCCTTTCTTGTAGATATGATTTTAGCCAGCTGATAACTATGCCTGTAAATCCAACCCAGTGTTCTAGTCTGTGTGGTAAAATATTGGTGATCAACAGTGTCAAATGCTGCACTAAGGTCCAGTAGCACTAGGACTGATGTTTTACCTGAATCTGTGTTGAGCGTGTATGTCATTGGAAACTTTAATGAGAGCTGTTTCAGTGCTGTGATTTGCCGAAAACCAGACTGAAAGTAATCAAAATACCCATTTGATGTTAGGAAGGTGGTTAATTGATTAAAGACTACTTTTCAATAATTTTGCCAATAAAAGGTAGATTGGATATGGGCCTGTAATTGTTTTTAGCATGGAGGCATCCAGGTTATTCTTCTTGAGAAGTGGCTTTACAACAGCTGTTTTCAGTGACTTAGGAAAAGTGCCAGACAGCAATGATACATTTACAATTTGAAGGACATCCGCCAGCTATGAGGTGAAAAACAGTTTTGAAGAAATTGGTAGGCAGAGTGTCTAAGACACATGTGGAAAGGGCTGAGATTCTGTACCGTTTTTTCAAGTGTTTCATAGTCTATCAAGCTGAACTCTGACATCAAGTTTAGTTTCCCTCTGTTTGTTGCTGGAAGTTCAGGTTGTTGAATTTGTAATTGAGCAGATATGTTGAGTCTGATTTTGTCAATTTTACCTTTAAAAAAGATGAAAACTCATTGCATTTATTAGTTGAGAGAAGTTCAGGCACTAATTGTGGGGGGATTTGTTAACTTATCAACAGTTGAAAATAGAATCTGAGTGTTATTTGAACTTCTATTGATAATGTTAGAAAAGAAAAGACTGTCTTGCTTTGCATATTTCAGAGTTATATGTGCGAGGAGCATCTCTTTATGGATTTCATAGTGGATCTGAAGTTTTGTATTTCACGCCATTTTTTCTTTCAGTCTTCCTACACTCTCTTTTTTAGAAGTTTAACTGCTGGATTTTGCCTCCATGGTGCTTTCTGTTTGTCCTTAACTTTTCTTGAATTGTAATGGAGCAATGTCATCCATAATGTTTGACATTTTTGCATTAAAGTGATCAAATAAGTCTTCAGAGTCTGACAGTTGACTTGACTTTAGTGAAAGTGCTTTGCTCAAAGAGAGCACTTGTCTGATCATTTATGATTCTCCTTTTTTACCATCATAGCTGTGTTTTGGTGTGTGGGGACATAGACACATCAAAGAACACGAAAAAAAATGATCAGATAAGGCCAGGTCTTTAACAGCTGTAGAGACATCGAGACCCTTTGTGATAACAAGGTAGAGGGGTATGGCCAGAGAGTGTGTTGGCCCTGTACATGCTGTGTTAGGGAGAAAGTATCGATTAGTGCAATGAATTCCTTGGCATAATTGTTTTTTCAGGATTATCCACATGCAAGTTTAGATCCCCTGATATAATAAGACAGTCATACTCTATGCAAACAACTTGATAGCAGTTCACCTAGCTCTTCAAGAAAAACTTTAGCTGAATGTTTGGAGGCCTGTAAATTGTCAGTAATAAAATCTGAGGAGAAGACTTAATGCATGCACACAGATATTCAAATGAAGTAAAGTCACCGAATGGACTGACTGGTTGCACTGAAAAGACGTCTTGAAAATTGTGGCTATCCCCCACCTCTTTTATTTGCTCTGGTAGCACTCAAAAAACTGAAGTTTGGGGGAGCTGATTGAAGGAGAGTAGCAGCACTGTTTGCTTGATCTAACCATGTCTCAGTTAAAAGTAAAAAAATCAAGGTTGTGTGTGCAAATTAGATCATGAATTAAGAATGATTTGTTTGAAAGAGATCTGATATTTAGGAGTGCTAGTTTTGTTAGTTTAAGTGTTGGGGAAATATATGATCCATGGGAAATCTGAGGTTGATGTGGTGCGGGTAGGAGATTGGACTGGTTTACCCTATAAGCTCGATGCATTTGTGTTCTATTTCTTGTCAATACAGGAATAAGAGAATGTCATGGGCTTACTGGGTCCCGCATGTTCTCAAAACTACTGTCAGTACCATTTATATTGCAGGGACCCTGAGAATATCATGCAATACAGTCATCATAATTGTCCCCTGCTGCTGCCATCTGTATTTTCCCGCTGCACATTCCATGCTATATGCGGCTGAGAAAATGAACTAAAAAAAAAGGGGTTGCTGCTGCTTAAGAGATCCTTCTAAACGGGGGGGGAGGGGTGGGGGTGGAGGTGCCCTTCCTTCTTGGTGCTAATGATCTTGGGCTAGTAAAAGACTCTGCCCGTGGCTACTGGTAGCAGTCTCTCTCCATTCTTGCAGGGGAACATCATGTGCTTGGGTGGGGATGGTGATGGGTATTCAGGGGGATCCTGTGGAGTTTGAGTGGGTGGTGGGATGAAGGGGTGGGGATGGTGATGGGAGATTAGGGGGGTTTGTGTGCCCTGGGGAGTTTGATTGGGTGGGGACGTGATGTGAGTGTTACTCAGAGCTCCATTTTACTGCCAGTGTGGTTTTATTTATTTGTTTTGTTTGTTTGTTATGGTGGTTATTATTATTTTTTTCCCATTCTGCTGCTTCTTTTCTGTCGTGAGATGGAGGGCAGAGAGTTTGGCTTTCTCAGTCAGTCAGTCAGTCTTCCTGCTGCTGCTGCTGCACCTCTGAGCCCCTGAGTGTGAGAGCGATCAGATAGCCATCAGTGCCCGTGAGTGGCCGGGACTGGGCTCTGGAGCCTGGGCAGGAGCGGGAGGAGGAGCAGGTGTTGGGCCGACGGCCGGCCGGCTGGCCGTTAGTCAAGCGAGACAGGGGTGAGGTGGGGGGTTTACGGGCTCCAGGTAGGAGCTGGAGATGCTTAGTGTCAGATTAAGAGCACACACACACACTCCCCAGTGTGCAGCAGGATTTAATTAAATCCCCATTTTGGGAGAAAATTGCTGTGAAAAAGGCCTGCGGATGTCTGTGTGTGTGTGTGTGTGTGTGTGTGTGTGTGTGTGTGGTAGGTGGGCAAGCAGGTGTGTCTAAGTGTGTGTATGTGCATCTAAGAGTGTGGTTTGTGTGTGTGTGTGTGTGTGTGTGTAGGTTGCTAGGTGGGCAAGCCGGTGTGTGTAAGTGTGTATGTGCATCTAGGGTGTGTGTGTGTGTGTGTGTGTGTGTGTGGAGGATGTGTATTTGAAGTGTATGTGGGTAGTGTGGTGTATTGTAGATTGTAGTGCTGTGTTTGCACTGCTTGTGTGAAAGGCAGAGTGGAGCGGTTTTC
The DNA here is from genome assembly GCF_017589495.1 of Alosa alosa. NCBI lineage: Eukaryota > Metazoa > Chordata > Actinopteri > Clupeiformes > Clupeidae > Alosa > Alosa alosa. The sequence continues at coordinate 41,595,453 of NC_063189.1, forward strand.
TCTGAAAGAGCTCTTTATCTGAGGTGGTCTGACGGCCCTGCCGTTCGTCCAGAGGAGAGGGGAAGCCGCAGCAAGACGCTGGCGATGATGAAGGACCACATGGCTGCATGGTTGCAAAGTTCAGGCAGCTCAGGCACTCCCAACGCCTCATGAGAACCTAATTGTTTATAGATGAAATTTCGTAATCTTCTTTTGTTTCCCAATAAAAACAACTCCAAAAGGATGATGAGTGTGTTCATATATGCGTGTGTTTTTGTGTGTGTGTGTGCATGCATGTGTATGTGTGTGCGTGTGAGTGTGTCTGAGTGTTTGTGTGTATGTGTGTGTGTGTGTGTGCGCGTGCGTGCGTGTGTGTGTGTGTGTGTGTGTGTGTGTGTGTGTGTGTGTGTGGTGCAGCAGCTTTAGAGCTCTTTTGAGGAACAGGAACACCCTGTGCCTCCAAACCAAATATTAATGAATCAGTCTTGCTGCATGGGCTGCTCGCCAGCTGCTCTGAGCTGGAAAAGCATGAAGTTCTCAGCAGTGAGATTCAAATGCAGGCCTCAGAGGTTTTCCAACCATTTGGTTCATGGATTTCTTTCTCTCTCTCCCTCTCTGTCTCTCTCCCTCTCTCTCTCTCTCCCCCCTTCCTCTCTGACAGTGCTGTGCAGCCAAGCAGGTCCAGATTAATTAATGGGTTTAATGCGGCAGCCTCACGCTCATAATACGCAAGGTCGATTAGAAAAGTTTCCAACACTATTGTGGAATTAAATCAAGCAGAAGGCGTGTGTTTCTCTTCTAGGGGGTCAGTAATGTCAACCCCCCCCCCCCCTAGACACACACACACACACACACACTCTTTCGCACACACACACTACCTTCTCCTGGATCTCTTCTTCAGTCACGATGACCCCCCTCCACCACCTTCGCTCCTGGACATCATTGTGCAGGTAGCAAGGCGACTGCGGCAATCAAATTAATTCCCCGCCGTCCTGTTCGTCAGATGCTAGACAGTAAGAAAAATGTCGAATGGGAATCCCATTTATCGGGGTCACTGCTGCCACCAGCCCCCTGTCTCTCTCTGTTTTTGTCTTTCCTTTCTTTTCTTTTGTCTTTCTTGCGTGGTACGGGCGGCGGCGTGAGCGTCACGGGGGGCTGGCGTGCCCGACGGCTACGTTATTCCACTCAGCTGATTCAGCAGCCGCCACTCTCTGTGCGTCTCTTTTATTTGTACGTGTTCAGGCGCTCTGGCTCTCCTGGCTGAGGTTCGCTCCTCATCTCTAGATCTGTAAACAGCAGCCTGAGGGGGTTGAAGGGTGTGTGTGTGGGGGGGTAGAGTGCGCTCAAGCTAACTATTTGCACATCATTAAACCCACACATTTGGTCTATCTTCATGTGTGTGTGTGTGTAAGTATGTGCGCTGGCATGCGTGCTGCATACTTTATGTGGAGATGTGTGAGCAGCACAGATGCTACTCCGTGTGTGTTATATTCTTGATTTTACTACGTTGTTTTTTTCTTCTCTAGTGGTGAAGTTGCTCATGGAGTTCTGTCATTCGGACATGTTTTCCTTTGCTTTATTTTGTGTCTGTTTGGCATCATTGCTCTGTAGAAGAAGTGAGATTTGTGAAGCTGGTTGGTGGAGCACTGAAGGCCATCTAGCCACCCACACACAGGGTGCACTGGGGAGGGGGTTGTCCTCATAAAAGAGACTTTTTCCCAGTTTGATTTCTGTATTTCTTCAAATGCCACCCCTGATGCTGTGAGTAGAAGTAAGCAGTAGCATTGCTCTAATAACTGCAGCTTTGTACTTGGAGAATGGGACTCGGGTGAGTATCTGAGTGGGCAGCCAGTGATGTGATTGGGAGCAGACTAGTTGGCATTCACAGGTCTCTGTGGATGTGGTGGCAGGTCCAGCTCTGGTGCTGGTAGAGACCAGGTCAGATGAGATGAGAGGAGAGGAGAGGAGCGGAGAGGACTGGCTGACTCGCTGGCTGTCTGGCACCCCACCTCCCACATGTTCACACATTCTGCCATGTGTGGGGGATTCTGCACCAACTGTTCCACCAGGACATTCCTCCCTCCTCTCCTTTCTTCTCTTCTTCTCTTGTCCTCTCTGATATTCACTTGGCTGTTTCTCTCTGCTTTCCTCCACTCTACTCCTCTCCTTTTCTCTTCCCCCTTGTCTTCCCCTCTTTATCTAATCCCTCTCTTATCTACATTCTGTTTTCCTGATCTCTCCCCAGGCTAGTCGGAGAGTCAGCCTTCAGTTTTGGGGGTTAAAAGGCAATCTCTTGCATGACTTACAGGATCTGCACTCTATCAACACAGCCAAAAAGATGTAAAAGCAAGTCCAACCTAAAAGAATGAAATATTCAGTAGGGCATATAAACAAAGGCCCTGAATATCCTGGTTTGTGCGCTTCTAAGGTTGAGTAGATTCCCTTTGGCTGTGGACAGGTTGTCTAGTGGAAGGAGGGAAAGAGAGAGAGTGAAAAAAAGAGAGAGAGATTTTTCATAAGGTTCTTCGTTCCTGTTATTCTCACTAAAGCTGATGTAGGTGGGGAGAGCCGGGGCTAGGAGCAGATGTCCCTCCCCCCGCGCCTCCTCTCCTCTCCTCACCCCGCGCCTCCTCTCCTCTCCTCACCCCGCGCCGCTCGCTGTGCCGGAGAACTGGGGGTAGTGACAAAGGAGCTGTGTTGCCATGGCGCTGGCTGGTAGATGATGAGGAGTAATCTTGCTCTGTGGCCCGTTCTCGGCCCTTAACGTCTCGCTTGTTAAGCCTTGCCTCTCTCTCTCTACATGTCCTCCTTCTTTCCCTTCTCCGTGTCTCTCTTTTATCATCCTCTCTCTCTTTCTGTCCTCTTTCTTTCCCCTCTCTCTATCTCTTTTATCATCCTCTTTCTTTCTCTCCCTCGACTTTTTTACTCTGTTTTCTCCCAATTATCTCACTCTCACTCATCTTTTGTTGTATTGCTCTTTCTCTCTCATCTTCCTATCTCTCTCTCTCACTCATCCATCTGTCGGTCGGCCTACCTCCCTCTGTTTCAACAGTCTCAGAGGTTTGAGCGTCGTTTGACAGTCCACTGAAGCTGCCAGTTCAACAGTTTGGGGCGACTCATAAAAATTAAACAGGGAAAAAATGAAAGTGGCCAGTTTTAATGGCGTAATAAAGCATACTGTAACCGGGCACCCAAAACTCACTGTCCGTTTCCCCCCTCACTTTAATGAAGCATAACATTTTTTAATTAAATCTTAAAAGGCTGTTGATATAAAGGTCCAAAAGTTGAATCCACCCCTCTGTCATTCCAGATGACAGGGCCCAGTTGTTCTTGTTCAAAGAATGAGCGACAGACAGAGAGGGTGGGGGAAGAGATAGAAGGGGGCAGGGGGGGATAGGAAGAAAAGAAAACAAGTCAGACAACATGTTTGTCTCCACTGATTACAGAAGAATATTTGTCTTATTCTCCGACGGGCGTTGGAACGTGTTTTTTCCCTCCACCATCTGTCAATCCATCCATCCGTTCATCCATCTCCTGCAGCCCTCCATCTCTCCATATGCATATACTTCTTCTCTGCATCCTCCTCCAGGGTTTTATACACAATTAACGTGAAACAGCACTGGGAGGAGTGCACAGAGAGACCCTGTATCATGTCACATGATCTGCAGCATCAGGACTGATGTGGATGCAGTGGGAATGGAACGTCTTTGAATTGAGCTTTTCAGCTAAAGTTACATTGTGTTTTTATCGGTGTTGTTTTATTGATGTGTTGTTGTTTGTTTGGCTACATGGGCAGTGTTATCCAAACACAGATCATGGTGTTTACGACATTGTTGTCTGCAGGCCATTTTCTGTAGTTGGCTATTGTGCATGTGTGTGTGTATGTGCATGGGTGTGTGTGGGTTTGACACAAACATGTCACCGCTGCGTGTGTGCTTCTATTAAGGGAGTTTGCCATGTGGGCTGATGTTTCTTTGCTGGCTCGCTGAAGATCCAACTGATGTTAGCCAGATCGATATGGGAGCTTTGGAGAGTCTGGTGCAGTGCAGTGCGGTACTCCCTGCCTGACAAGTCCTCCTCTCTCTCCTTTACCTCCCAGTCCCCCCCCCTCTCTCTCTCTCTCTCTCTCTCTCTCTCTCTCTCTCTCTCTCTCTCTCCCTTTCTTCTGCTCAATTTCTCTGTACCTCTACCCTCTCTCCTTGCTGTTTGTGAAATTGCCTCACTCTTACCGTAAGGCTGGCTTTGACACTAAACATCAGTTTAGACTGCGCTGTCTCCCTGGACTGTTCATCTAGTCTCATCTAAAGTTGTGTGACATTTTCAAAAGACTTTAAATAGTCGTAGAGCGGATCATAAAAATGGAGTGTGAAGCGGCTGGAATCACTGTGGCCTTTATCTCTGTAAAATGAATACAGGCTTTAAGAAGTGGCCCAGTTTCCCGAGAATTTATTGACTTTTGTGCTGCGGTGGCACCGATGTCATAAGGAGCCTTTGAGTGAGCTTGCCAGCTCCTGAGCTGTTATTCCAGTTAGAATTTACGCTAGCAAATTTTCCCCTTGTTCAGAAAGATTATCCCCATCTCTCTCTTTCTCTGTTCTCTGTTCTGAGATTTTGTGAAATGGTGTTTTGGGTGGATTGCCTGTGCTGGGATGGTGTGATATCAGCCGTAATAATCGCTGTACTCGCTGGACTCTCACATTTGCATTAGAGAACAACCTGAAATGAAAGTGCAAAGTTATCACTCGCAGATCAACGCGCCTGATCGCATTTGCTCAGAATAAAAGTGGTTCAACTGAACGATTCAACCTCAGGAGACAATCTCAAAGTGCTGTTTGAGGGACTGTCGGTGTCTAAATCTTAGACAGAATTAGATGCAGTGAGCGTATACAAAATATACGCATATGTTTATCATATAATGGCATTTTTATACTGTATGTTATGCTTTTTCCTTTAATACATTGCTGATCTCTCTCTCTCTCTCTTTGTCTCTTCACAGCCTGCCCCCCAGGGACGTTTAAGTCGAGTCAGGGGGAGGGCCTGTGCCTCCAGTGCCCCCCCAACAGCAGGTCCACCTCGGAGGCGGCCACCATCTGTGTGTGCAGGAACGGCTATTACCGCGGAGACACTGACCTGCCTGACATGCCCTGCACCAGTAAGTGTGGTTTCTCTTCAGCCCAGCCAGTAGTGACATGATACTAAACACTCCAACAGCATGGATTTCATGCTTACTGGGTATCATGGGTTGGAATGCCCAAGGAGCAGTCAAACTAAGGCAGCTATGGAACTGTTCATTACTGTAGATTTCTGTAAAAGCCTGTGGTAATTGATCCCAGTGTCAGGATATGTGATGGTAGCGTTACTATGGGGATGACTGGGATCTTTAAGACTCTTTATACTCAGAGCACTCTCTATGACAGACCCTCTGCACTGGCACCGTTGTTAAAAGCACTTATTTTCAAATTCTCTGTCTTATAATCACATATTCCTTAGAAATGAAATGCTGTGTTAATTTTTTATGCATAGTATGCAAAGCTCCACCAGAAACTAAACTTGTTGTGCAAGTCCATAAGTCGCAGACATTTCAATAAATTCTTCTTTCTTCAATGCTTTATGTTTTATGACAGTCAGGCCAGTCGTTTTTTGTGTAATTCTGCACATCAGACAGACAAACAGAGGAATTGAACTGAAAACATTTGGCAGCTAAAAGGTGTCGCCATTATAACCACAACACTTTTTTTTGTAATTCTGTATTTGGCTGGAATTAGCTTGACCTGGCTTCTCCCGGAAAATGGGTATTAAGGACCTCTAAGACTTATATTTGAGTCCCCCGGCTCTAAGCTAAATGTCGGGGTGGGGAGCTGGTACCTATGCAGTGGAGCACAGTTTCAAACATTATGCCCCCCACCCCCACCCATACAAACACACACACACACACACACACACACACACACACACACACACACACACACACACACACCAATCCACACTCCCCTCAACATTACCTCACCATGAGAATTAGGTCAGATTTCCAATTTGCCTTCTTGACGAGGCTTCAAACCCAAAAGAAAATGCTGCCATTTGCAAATGTTTTGTTGCCAGCTCAATCCTGCAGTGACTGAGTGTTACTCATCCCTCCCTGGAGATGAGCGCACCAACGAGAACTGAACACGTATGACTGAACGAGGAAGAGAGAGAATGTCTGACACAAGGTGTGCCCCTGCTGCGAAAGCAAAGCACACACACCTGTTCATTTGTTTCAAGTCACACACACATATATAGCGGCCCAGGCTCTTTTGGCACAGCAAACTAGTGGAGCGACGTCTCTCTCTCTCTCTCTCTCTCTCTTTTCGCCCACTCACAGCTCCTGTTAGCTCTCCCTCCACAGGCTTGTGCACCCAAGGGGATCGCAGAGATGTAGCACCGCTGTGTAGGTCAGCGGGATATGATCTACACACATACTGAAAAAAGAATGTGTTTTTTCTTCTCTTTTTTCCCTCACTAGTTATTTTTCTCATTCATGAAAAGTGTGTGAGACTGGCACACATAGCAGAGTGTCTGTAGATATATTGTTTTCGTTTTATGAATGAGTGATTTGTTTCTTTCCCCTTTTTATGCTGTGGTCAGCGCTGACTTGTCCTGAGTTGGTTCAAAGGTCAATCTGTCCAGGTTAAGAGGTCAAACTGAAAATTGGTTTGCAAGTGCTGTTTGTAACTATTTGCACAACCAAATCAATAGTATTCAGTTGAATCTCAAATATTTTATTTTCAAATGGTACCATTTGGTAGTGTTAAAACTACTCTATTGTGGTATTGAACATATAGAGCTAATTTTACACTGAATAGGGCTACTAATTAACAATGACCTTGTTAACCATTTATGTCATTGTTGATATAATTTGACACTACTGCTTTTTATACTGTGGGTACTGTTTTACTGTTTTAACACTTAAATCTGCTAAAGCAGCTAATACAATGCTAAAGCAGGTAATACAATGCTAAAGCAGAAATGCAAATAATACTTGCCTCAAGCAGCAACTGTGACTCTAGAACGGTAATTATGGTTACAGATAATTCGTTATTCAGTATCCTCAGCTTAACGATGTACCCAAGTGCCTAAAACATCTGATTTATATGGTGCAACTGATTGCGGATCAAATCCTTTTGAAACTGATGTTTTATGTTAAAGGAACACGCCACCCAATGTCAGTAGTAATATATGTTCTTACCTTAACTTTCACAAGTTGAGTCATACCTCTCCCGTGTTGGTATGTGCGCTCAAACGCTCTGGTGCGCGGCAATGTGTTAGCATGTTGCTATGCTAGCGGGCTCAGATGTAGCCATAGGGAGGAAGATAGCAGTAATCAAAAACTACTTAAACTAATCAAAAACTACAAAAAAAATACTTAAATACAGTTGCACGAGTAGTTGATAAAAATGTGTAAGGTCAAACAACATGAAATGTGGCGATTTTTCAAGCGAATAAACAGGAGAACTACAATGTGTGGCGCAATAGCACTTGGGAGTACTTCGACCTAGCGTAGTAATATTAGTTAACACCTAATTGTAGATCCTACTTGAGAGTAGCAAAGGGACTTGTACTTTAATGACTAGCTATACTACTACTGTAATAGTAGTAGTAATAGTAATACTTAGCTCTTTATGCAATGTAACACTTCAAAATGTTTTTTTTTTTTTCATTTTGCAGTGTTTTGTGGCTTAGGTGACTCCAAGGTCACAGGTGGTAATGCCATTTCCAATGCTTTTAGTCACAATGGCTTTGGAAAAGCCATGCTTTTAAGGAACTAACAGGCCTCAATAGTACCAGGAGCTCCATGACATGAGAACCTCTGATGGTTGAGTCTTTTGTGGGTGATCACTTAGCACTCTTCAGCCACACTGACTAGCCAGTATCAAGTGCACTACTGTAGCTTATTCTCCTCTCTGTCCTCTTCACTTTGCAACCGCCTGTCTGTCCACCAATACTCTCTCTGTAAAGGCTGTGGAGTGAACGTTAACTCTCCTCTACCCTCCTCTGCCCTGGAGTCTTCATGTGTTTTACCCGGTGAGAGTGAGAACAGCAGAGTTTTAGGATTTGGAGAGCATTTAATAAATGTTTTGTAGGAGGAAGAAGATGAGGAGGAGGAGGAGGAAGAGTGCGAGGAGGAAGAAAGAAGCCTGTGAGCTCTAGCCGACTTGCCGGTCTCAGCCAAGCGGATCGGAGGAGGAACACGGGGTGTGCTCACCCACGAAAGGGAGAATTTGAAACGCCGTCACACGACGGCACATATGTTTTCCGCCTGTCTCTCTCGCGCAGGCTGCCACTCGCCATCAAAGAGCAGCTGTTGCTTGGGTGCTTGTTGGTTAATGATAATTTGATCAATAATTCATTGTGCGGGACAGAAAAACGTTTGAGGATCAGCACTTTAAGCCTGCTTCCCCACCTCACTCTGAAAATCTGTTTGAAGGAAGCATCGTTGCTCTTATATTATTTACCATCTCAACTGTTACTGGTACAAATTAAAAAACGTGTCGTGTTGTTATAAGGCCTGGAAAATCAAGCCCCTTTTCATGTTGTTTTCTGATCTGAGTGGCTTCGTATTTAATTTGTGGTATTTTGTGTTGTTATTGCTTTGCTTTCTCAGAAAGTTTAATCTCTTCAGAAGGCTTTTCTCTGTAGTGGGGTTCTCTGCCCACACTGTTCATCCGTGCCCGTGTGATCATATTTATTCATTTCCTCAGCTTGAGTGTTTATTTTTTCGTTGTTTATCCAGGAACGTTAAACTCTTAATTGGATTAGCAAGGCCTACACCCATAGAGTTCTCCTGCTGTCTCTTGTATTCTCTACTTTCGTTGCGTTTCCCCACTGGTTTAAAATTGTCTGCATCCCTCCCATCCTCGATCCCTGTCCTCCAGTCCATACCCTACAGTACACCACCCAGCCCAGCCCAGCCCAGCCCAGCCCAGACCGGATCCGGCTCAGCCTTAGGCCTGTTCAGACAGGCCCTGGACAGCACCAGCAGCAGCAGCAGCAGAAGCAGCAGGAGGGGAGGAAAAAGGCTCGTGCAGAAATGTGCCTGATTAGCAGGGTGATGGATTGCCGAGCTCCTGCTTGTGTCAGCGGGGCGCCGGAGCGATCCGTTCCGGCTCCGTCCGTCCCTGGGCTGCTGCTGCCGCCGCTGCTGCCTCTCACTCTTTCTCCTCCTCCTCCTCCCTCTCCTTGAAAACCCCGTCCATCTTTCGCTTCCCACTCCCTTAACACCCCCATGGCTACCCCCGGGGGTTGCTCTCCACTCCCAGCGAGGGGTCCCAGCACTACGCCGAACGCCCTGACTCGGCACTGGGGGGAAACGGATGGGGCCACTGGGAGAGATCTGAGCCGAGCTGAGTCCAGCCCAGCCCAGCCCAGCCCCAGCCCAGCCCAACCGATAGCGACCTGTATCCTCCACTCCGTAAATTATTCCCATTCACCCCCAACAGAGCGTCCACAACTCGATAGCAAGCTGCAGGCACAGCACAAACCAACCCCCTCTCTCCCTCCCTCCTCCTCGCTGGAGACTGACAGGCAGGGCATTAATTGGTGCGAGTCAGGCACCGGAGAGCGCTGATGATTAATCCGCTGGGGGAGATGCGGCGATGCATCCTCCCGTACGGCCACACACACCGACGCTTCCTCATTCCTCATTTTAGTCTTTCCCTTCTGCTCTCACTAAACTCCCCCTGTCTGTTTTCACTCTTTCTCTTTCACCTCCCTTCCATCTCGCACACACACTCCCTCTTTCTTTCTGACTTGTCTCTCCCTCTTTCTCGCTCTCCTCTCACCCCATCTCTCTGAAACCTTTATTTACTTTTTTTCCCTTTCCTCATATTTGCCGCTCTCTCTCTCTCTCTCTCTCTCTCTCTCTCTCTCTCTAACCCTCCACTTGTGTGAGACGAGGCGTGGAGAGGAGAGGAGAGGAGAGGAGAGGAGAGGAGAGGAGAGGAGGAGAGCCTAAGAGGAGAGGAGAGGAGGAGAGGAGAGGAGAGCCCAAGAGGAGAGGAGAGGAGAGGAGAGGAGGAGAGGAGAGCCTAAGAGGAGAGGAGAGGAGAGGAGAGGAGAGGAGAGGAGAGGAGAGGAGAGGAGAGGAGAGCCTAAGAGGAGGAGAGGAGAGGAGAGGAGAGAGAGGAGAGGCTAAGAGGACGAGTGCAGGGAGGCTGACAGGGCTGTTCAGTAGCTTGCAGCGGGACTCGTTAATGCAGCTCACCCAGCCAACGCAGCAGGCAGAGGCCTCAGTGCTGCTGAACACTGGCCTGCACCACCACAGAGGGCTGAAGGGGGCTCAGAGCGTTCAGCACTTAGCCTTGACCACTCGCTTTCTGCACCCCTGTGTCTCTCATAGCTCCCATAAAGACATGCACGCCCCCTGATGACACTGTCAGACAGGACCAACCCCCACCCTATCCTGACTTTCCCACCACCACACCCACACCACCACAAACCACCCTGTCCTGCCCCCAACACCACACCACCACAAACCACCCTGTCCTGCCCCCAACACCACACCACCACAAACCACCCTGTCCTGCCCCCAACACCACACCACCACAAACCACCCTGTCCTGCCCCAACACCACACCACACCACCACAAACCACCCTGTCCTGCCCCCAACACCACACCACCACACACCGCCCTGTTCTGCCCCAACACCTCCACCTCTCACAGCTCTGCTTCGCTGCTGGCTGACTTGCCTGCTCAGCTGTGCAGCTGCATTCTTTGTGGTCCTGTGTGTGTGTGTGTTGTGTGTGTGTGTGTGTGTGTGTGTGTGTGTGTGTGTGTGTGTGTGTGTGTGTGTGTGTGTGTGTGTGTGTGTGTGTGTGTGTGTGTGTGTGTGTGTGTGTGTGTGTGTGTGTGTGTGCACTGCGGTGCTTTGCTCTGCGGTGCTCTGCTCCGTTGGCCAGTTCTGACTGGACTCTGCCTCGCTGTCTGTGTGTGGGGAGTGCCTAGTCGGGGGTCTGCCCCTCCGAGTAGCAGCCTAAGAGGACAATTTTGTCTGTAATTCAGTAGTAAACAAACCCTAAGCCAGTGTAATTGCCTTGCCTGGTCTAATCCCCAAGCCTCTACCGCCTGGCGGCTGAGTGATTGCGCCCTGTGCTTAAGCTCTGTGCACTCCCCTCTGACGTATACGCACACACACACACATACACACACATACACACACATACACACACACGCATCAACTCACCCCGAAACACACCCACCACAAAGCATACACACACACACACACACACACACACACACACACACACACACACACACACAGCATACACACTGATATACACTGCCTGCCCCTTTCTCAGCTCCTCCCTGGCTCCTGGCGTGTACCGTTAGCGGGCCACACACACAGTCCCATACCCTCTGCTGTGAAGCCGGACCAGAGCCTGTGACTGTGACTGTGAAAGCCGCTGCACCATCCTCGCTCCTCAACCTCCTTAAGTGCTATACACATTGCCAGCGATTCCCTTGTTGCCCCAAAAGCTGAAATTCTTTTACCTTTGTTGTGTGTTGCGTGAACACTTCATTCGCCTGTAATTGCTGAATTACATTAACATTCCGCATGGTCTCTCATCTCTTGTCTCTTATATGTGTTAATGCTGCATTCCTGAATTCTTGACCTCCGGAATGAAATTAGGAGATTATAATTAGGATATATCCAGCTTCCTAGGAATGCAGCATTATCACTAGAGAGCACTCCTCACCATCCTCTAACTCGTCCTGCTTTAATTTCAATCTTTGTGTGTTTTTATGTTACATGAATCTGATGGATCTGTTTGGCAGATAGGCCCTCCTCAGGGTCACTGTGCTTGTTGAGAGTGCACTACAGAAACAAGCCTGGTGACAGCACAGAGGATACTTCAGGCAAATGCATCTTTGACAGATTGGTCTAGTTTGTTTTGGTTCCTTCTGTTCTGCTGTGAGACCACCACAGTGGAGATGACTGAGCTTCAGTGGTACCAGAGCTACCCAGAGCTACCCTACACCACTCCCTCTCTCCATCTCTCGTTTTTCATATTCAACTCCCTGTCCTCTCCTCTGTGTCTCTCCTTGTCTCTGTTCCTCTCTCTCTCTCTAACTGTCTCTTTCTCTCTCCATCCCTCATACTTGTTAAGTAAACTCTCTCTATCTCCCTCTCTCTCTCTCCCTCTCCATCTCCCTCTCTCTATCTCTCTTTCTCTTGTTCTTGTGATGCGTATCAGAGCCACTGTGTGCCTCTCCCCTGTGGCCTGTTTTGTGTTGGCGGAGCAAACAAGAGTGAATGAAGGCGTGTGAGTAACACCATGGGACCGAGCTGCGGGGACCGACAGCATAAACAATGTTATGCCATGTTTATTTTGCTGGGGGTCTTCTTATCAGAGGGGTGCAGAGGGGAAGCCGGGGACGGGCTCCGTTGGCACACTGCCAGGGTTTCGTGAGCAGCCGGTCGAGGTTTTGCCGCCCGCTGTTTTACGGCCTGCACTAAATCCACCTGCTGCTCAGTACTTCATCAGGCGGCTGCCAGCGCCATAAAGGATCAGTCTCATTCGTGCGTCTCTGTCTCACTCCGATGCTGCCGGAAGGATGTGTGTACATGTGTGTGTCTGGGGTGGGGGCTCCACAATGACATGATGCACTGGCTCAGAAACATTGCCTGAAGAATCAGCGAAAGCCCCAGTGTATGTGCATGCACACACACACACACACACACACACACACACACACACACACACACACACACACATTAGTGACAAGACAGGCTGTGAAACCCATCAGATTTGTCTTGAAGAAAGAACACCCTCATGCATATGCCACTGGGAACATGGCATCCATCCACCCACACACATACACATACACTGCTGCTTCCATCAGATTTCCCCTAACATGTACAGTCAGAGTGAGTGGGAACACATAGCGCGCTGTGTCTACAGACTGCAGTGCACTATGGTGCAGATGATGATGTCTTTGTGTAATTAACACTGGCAACATGTAAGCAAAATCAATGGCAACTCGCGCTGCTAAATGGATGCCAATGGAGGGGCGGTAAGTAATGCACTCGACAAATTAAATCCCATGGCAAATTAAAACAGCCAAGGGCAGCTGTAATAGCCTGCAAATCACCCGTTAAGTGGCAGTCACATCTGATTTCTCAAGCCCCCTTTCGCACAAAGGGTCTGCATTTGGAAACAGGCGGGTGGCAGAACCACAGGCCAAGCTGAGAGCTTTCCCTTTTTGGACTGTGTGTGTTTTTGTGTTTGTGTGTGTGTTTTCTTTTGAGTGAGTGAGTGAGTGAGTGTGTGTGTGTGTGTGTGTGTGTGTGTGTGTGTCTGCCAAAGGACAGCAGGGATCACATCATAGTTCTTTGTGAATCCCAATGCTACCCAATCAACCACTCAATTAAAAAAAAGAAAGAAACTACAAAAAGGCTTAAAAAAAAAATAAAAAGTTTAAGCTCCAGACTTCTTTGTTATGCTTCCCATAAGCCTCGCTGGCACATTGGTCAATATATCAGCCTCGACATCAGAGCCGTCATAGGGCCCTCATCAAAACATAGTGCGGTATAGCATACCTGTGCACTAAAGTAATAATTATCTATAATTACTACTTTCAAACAAACAGTAATGTATTTTCATGTGCAGCGAGGCAGTGCGAGAACGAGGTCAGTTGAATTGAGTATTCAGAGTGCAGGGCTATAACAAGTAGAGCACCTGCCACAGATAAGATAGCTGGCTTATTGAAATTCACACGCATTTGCATTTCCAAAAAAAGACATTTATACGCAGGGTAATGATACTGTCCGTCTAACATGAGACAACCCAAAGTCTCTTCATCAGAAAAATGCCAGTTCAGAGGGAACTTTGTGAGAAGAGATGTCTGCTAATATATTTGTTCAGGTTTGTGTTTAATCGGATGCTGTGCCATCAGCTTGTGTGGTCAGGCTTGAATGGAGTCCATAGGGAGAATATTACTGTCAGGTGGTGCAGTGAGCTGTGGTGAAGAGGGACCCTTGTGCCCTGTGGTGTGCGTGTGTGTGTGGAGTGTGTGTGTGGTGTGCGTGTGTGTGTGAGTGTGTGTGTGTGTGAGAGAGAGAGAGAGAGTGTTGAGAGAGAGTGTGTGTGTGTGTGTGTGTGTGTGTGTGTGTGTGTGTGTGTGTGTGTGTGTGTGTGTTCTAATGTTTGAGAGCTCAGAGAGGAGAGAGAGAGAGAGAGAGAGAGAGAGAGAGAGAGAGAGAGAGAGAGAGAGTGGGTAAAGGGTAAAGGGCTTATCTTTTTCTCCCCCTGCCTTTCTCTTTTTTAATGTGTTTTTCTTCCAGCTCTGTTCAACATGCATTCATACAGATATGCCGACGCAACTTTGACTCTTTTTGGACTTGTGTCAGCTCTTAATATAGAGAAAATTTTAGTGACAGCTTGTAGAAAAGCAGAAAGCAAAGTGTTTGTATATGGGTGTCTTAATGTGTGTGTGTTTGTGTGTGTGTGTCTGCGCATGCATGCGTTTGTGTACTTACAGTATATGTGTGTGTGTGTGTGTGTGTGTGTGTGTGTGTGTGTGTGTGTGTGTGAGCATTGAGCATGCATGTGCATGGGTGCACTGTTTGTGTTTGTTACTAAATGAAAGAGGTGTATTGCTACCTCACTGTGTTCCATCTAATGCAGTGGTCCCCAAAGTACGGCCCGCGGGCCGGATACGGCCCGCCACCTCATTTTGGGTGGCCCCCCAAAACATGTCCATAGTATATAGCATCCGGCCCGCACGGGAGTACAACATCGTCAAACTAAAACCTCCGCAATTTCCCCCATTTATACTTTGGGGCAGCCGTGGCCTACTGGTTAGCACTTCGGACCTGTAACCGGAGGGTTGCCGGTTCGAACCCCGACCAGTAGGCACGGCTGAAGTGCCCTTGAGCAAGGCACCTAACCCCTCACTGCTCCCCGAAGCCGCTGTTGTTGCAGGCAGCTCACTGCGCCGGGATTAGTGTGTGCTTCACCTCACTGTGTGTACACTGTGTGCTGTGTGTGTTTCACTAATTCACGGATTGGGATAAATGCAGAGACCAAATTTCCCTCACGGGATCAAAAAAGTATATATACTTATACTTACACATTCATTCTCTATTGCAAAGTCCTTTTAGGCAAGTCCCTCCACTCGGCGGCCATTTGACAACGCTTTTTGGGCACTCGTCGGGCATCCATTTCGGCACAAATACGCGTGCACAAGGCTTCACGACACCAATCTTGCTCAAGCGGCGAGATCACAACACATGATTGGCACGATGTCTTCACAACACACCATATGATTGGCTCAATGTATTCACATCACACCACATGATTGGCTCAACGTATTCCCATGTCGACGTTTTGCCAAGGAAGGGGTGGGATATGTCTAGACAACGGCCATATTGACGTAACAAACTAGCCCCATGCATTTCTATGGAGTATTTTTTGAGTGCTGTGTCTCCACATTAGAACGTCTCTGTCTATGGCGAGTCTTAACAGTACACATGTAATACTCATTTTGTCCACCGGTGGTTGTTTTGGCGCTGTTTTGCGTTTGCCATCAAACAATGTAAGAGGCCTATGCTGACTGCATCAGTGCTCAAAGTATTTTAAAAGTTTATCAATTAATTGTTAATAACTAACTAACTTCTATTCAAGTCATATTTCTGGGACTTTCTGGGATAATTATTTCTATTTTTTATTCACTCGCTCAAATGTTCATACAAAGAGTTCACAAAGTTTCTCATCAGGTGACTGAAAGTTAGAATGGTGGTCATTTCAGACCACTTCAGCACTTCATAAAATTCTCATAGTTTGAGAACTTTAAATTATTTGTAGGATATTCACAACTTGAGCTGCGTATGCAAAGACACAGAATTCAGAGTTCACACATTTTTTTATAAAATATACTTTTGGGACTCCCTGCTAATACTTTTGGGAATGCAAGCGTTTTTTTATTAGTATTATTTAATTTTACACTGATATGGCATGATGACAATATAAACACAGCTAACAATGGTATTAAATTGCAATAGCCTATGATTAAATGTAGGCTAATAGAATATTCAACTAAGGTAGACTGCTGTTGTTCACAGCACTAAGCTATTTATGGTTACTGATATAAAACTACTCCGAGTCTCTGGCCCTCTCTTGGAGCCAGGCATAGTAAGCTGGCCCTCGGAAGAAAAAGTTTGGGGACCACTGATCTAATGTGTCCAGACACATTGATGGACTGTATTGCTCTGACCATCAGGCTCCAATTAACCAGTCTGCCTCAAAACACCCTGAATTCTGGAGGCTATTAGTCTGAATGACTTCCTAGATCAAATTCTAAAAAGAAAAATGGGAACAAAAAGTGGCCATAATAGCCTTACCCTCCTTCCTTCTCTCCCTCTCTTTGTCTCTCTCTATCCCCCTCTCCAGTCCTCTCAGTGTGAGGAGAGATAGATGTTGATTCCCTGCCGGTTGCTTCTCCCGTTAGCATCCCTGGTCCTCTCCAACCCCTCCCCTTTCCTTCTGCCCCCTCGTCCCACTCCTGCCCTCCTCACTTGGGCTGGTCCGTACTGACCCACACTGCCCTGGGCTCTGGCATGATTAATTGTGCCCCGACTGAACCAAGCAGCTCACCTCCTCTGCTCTGCATTGGAACACGCACCCAATTGTGTGTGTGTGTGTGTGTGTGTGTGTGTGTGTGTGTGTGTGTGTGTGTGTGTGTGTGTGTGTGTGTGTGTGTGTGTGTGTGTGTGTGTGTGTGTGTGTGTGTGCGCGTGTGTGTGCGCAGCATGTGCGTGCGTGTGTGTGTGTGTTGCGAGCGGGCTGCCTATACCGGAAGTGGCCGGCTTATCTGGGGAAGTTGTTTCTTTATCTGCGGAGTGGAAAGCAAGAGAGCGGCAGTACAGTAAAAAAAAAGGGAGCATGGAAAGAGAGAGAGAAAAAACAAGTGGAACGAAGAAGAAAGAAACAATAATGCTTTTCAGAGCCTAGGGAGGAAACTGGGAGAGGAAGCCTTCGAGATGAACTTGGATAAACAGCCAAGTGTTTTTATTAGGTCGTGCCGGCTGATGAAAACACTTTCATCGCTTATAGAAAGTGGGCTGGCACGCGAGCACTGACAGGCAGGCTCAGACAGCTACTCTATATGGTAATTATAGACTATTATTGCAAGCCAGAGCCAGCTGGGGCTCAACACAACACAGTGCAGGAAA
>NC_063189.1:41617642-41625142 GCF_017589495.1 Alosa alosa
ACTTCAACAAGATTGGCTTCACACAGACACAATTACCTGTTTTTGAAACATCACTGAGCATAGCAACACATTTCCCCCACCTGCCCTTGTTTTTTAGCCTGACGTAGTCATACTCAATTCTAGTCAGAGTCTGATACTGCTCCATTGGGACGTAATTATGGGGCGTGTTTCAACCGATACAGGGGGGGAATGCCTCTGCACTCAATTGGATAGACCTAACCAATCAGAGCAACAAAATAGCTTACCGTGAGGTGTAGGAAGAAAACACATGAACCATCCTTCTTCTCCACAAATGCCTTAACATTGTTTTCTGGTCTTTTGTAAAAGTTAGTGCCGTCAATAACTCCTAGCCTACAACACTCATTAGCGAAATCTAAGATATAGCCTACGTAGTAGGGTAGGCTATTAGGAAAAAACTGATAGCCTATATCCCCTCCATTTTTAAAAATAATTCTGTTGAACACTGATATGCTTGTTGAACACTGATATGCTATTTAACAAACATGTTAAATAGCTAGGAAAGGCTGTCACAAATGCCTCGAACAGGTGGTCAATCAGAGATTTCAAACAACGAGGGAACATGTCGCAATGCAACAGCGCTGTTTTCCCTTGATGAAAGTGAAACCACGAGTTTTCCCACATCTCAACTTTGGCCAAAGTTTTCAGAAATATTCGTTTTCAGTGATAAAACCTCATTAAATAATATG
This sequence comes from Alosa alosa, assembly GCF_017589495.1. Classification (NCBI taxonomy): domain Eukaryota; kingdom Metazoa; phylum Chordata; class Actinopteri; order Clupeiformes; family Clupeidae; genus Alosa; species Alosa alosa. The sequence goes on from NC_063189.1 coordinate 41,618,350, forward strand.
CATTTTCCATATGGGGTCTTAAAAGCCATGTATCCTTCTAGGCACAGCGTTTTTGTTTCAAACATAAGCCTAATCTAAGCGTGCTCAGATGACGTGATAGACCAGGCGCTGTTGCTCACCTGTCCATCATCGTAAAGCCCGATTTGATTGGTCAGCCCGATCTAGGGCGAGCATATTTGCTCCACAATGGAGCAATGCCAGACCGAACTTCCCGACCTCAGATGTTGTTGGCGGGATTAAGTTCGGAATGGCACCCAGGCTACTTGTTTTTATGACAAGCATAATGAATAAGTAAATACTTACTAACATGCCTTTCTATATTGATATTGACATATTAATACTTACTAACATGCCTTCCTATATTGGGCATATATTTACTTTCTTATGCCATTAATAGCCATGTTTTTGTAAATTGCTGTGGCAATGAGCTGTAGCATTAATTGTTGTAAAGGTTGATACAGTGCGGTAGGAATTGTAGTAAGTGTGGTTGGCATGCTTTCTAAAGTCATTACTCAAGTGCTTGCAGCTAAAGGTTAAATCTGGCTAGCTCCAATGAAACAATCAGTTGTCAAGTTTTGTTATGTTCTTCTGAGCCATGCTCACATTCATACATTTTAATTGTTCCCATGATCGGGATGCCATTGGGTTGTTGTTGTTAAGTAGGAATGGGCAGGTGTATAGTGTGTGTGTGTGTGTGTGTGTGTGTGTGTGTGTGTGTGTGTGTGTGTCAGATCTGTCCTGATCACCGGAGTCATATAGAGGGACCCTGGAGGTTGTAGGGTCACTAAACTCCTGTGAGATCCTTCACATCCTGTCAGTGGTGGGGGGCTGACCACTGGACTGATTTGTGAAAGCCTTCATATCCTGTCAGTCGGCTGAGGATGCCCCCAATAGATTTACAGCCCACTCCTCAGAGCCTCTTTCTTCCCCTCTTTCTGTTTTAATTTCGCATTTCTGCTAGTCTTGGCCTGGTTGGCCCATTTTCAGTGCTCATCTGAACTGAAGGTAATGATTCAAAGGTGCTATTTCAAGCCCATAACATATTGTGTCACATTCAGCAATCATCTCCTCACGATCAACTAGCTGCCCATTCCGTGAGTACACTGTAAAAAAAAACGGTTTCTGTAGGCAGCCCAGAAACAAACTAAGTGGGGGCAGCCTGTCTCCCAAAGACAAATGAAACCCTGTGTGGAGTTTCTCTGGGAATACTGAAGGAGTTAGCTACCTCTCTGGTGTGTTTCATTTGGTCCTTGGTTAAAATATAATGTGAGTTGTGTGAGACAAATAGCCTGGAAATCCAGACCCAAATCTGAAAGATTAAGGGTCTGGCTACGAGTAATGAAAATGGCCCAACTCCAAGGGTAGCACCAAGCATGCATTTAAAAATATCATTGCATGCAATTGGATAACACTAAGACCTATATTTACTAACTGATTCCGGACTTCGACGTTGCAGCGCTGTCGTCATCTGTTTAGCTCGCCTCTGGCCCGCCTATATCCGTTGTGATTGGTGCAGCTCGGCTCCATGGGCATAGGTAATGAGCATCATTAGCCTACTCCTTGCCAGAGTGACTTGCTGAACAAATTCAAATTGTGCTCTCGCGAGAACTCTGGATTTCCAGGGTATGAGACAAAAGCATCTGCTAAGAATTTTAAATATAAACAAACAAACACTACTTCCTGCGTAATCGCTGACTGCACCTTTAAATATTAGACAAGGTTTTGGTAAGACTGGCTCTGTTGTACATCTAGTAAGTATGTCTGTCTGCCATAATAAAGGCCCCAATTTAGAGTGTAGATTGGTTAGAGTTGTAGAAAGTAATTGTATTAAGCTTAGGCAGTATAAAAAGCTTCAAAAAGAAACATTTTTGTTAGTGTCTATTGTTTCATTTGAGTTCATTGAGTAGCATTCTAAAATCGTCTCTCTTCCAGATAGGGGAAGTAAACTCTGGAGTTGACCCCCATTTCAGTCAGAACCTTAGATAGGTAGATCTGGTCCGTACTCAGTTGTTAACGATCCATAATCTCCATCAGGTTTCAGTGTTTTTTTCACACTATAATATGCATGAGTGAAGCAAGTGTTGCAGGATTACTAATGGTTTAAACAATTACCATCCATCTGCATTTTCACTCTTCTTAGTGCCCATAAGCAGCTCTGGTTATGGTCTTTCTCCTTATTACGGACGTGAAATATTCATCCGAGGGAGAGTCCCAGAAAAGGAAACGAGCTCTCTGCAGCATTTTGTTACTTTAAAACTCGGAGCGCATTTGTGTGGCCAGATCAATCATTTTTCAGATCATTACAAAAAGATGTGCCAAGTCTGAATGGCTTCTTGGAATTGGCATTATTCATGTCTGTGCCACCTCACTGAACATGTGTTGAGTCTGCCTGGGAGAGCACATTATATATACAGTTTGTGTTTTCAGGTATGTTTTTGGTCTTTAGTCTTGTCATGCCACCTCATGCCTCTCCTTCCTCATAAATGCCTGAGGGTGGGGGGGGAGGGAAAGCAGATAAAAAAAGCCTGAGGCCAATACACTGGCAGGCATGTGGCACAGCTTCTCATGCACAAATCGGCATCTTCATCAACACACTGAGATTTCGTCATAGCCTGTAATTCAGCATGATAGTTGGTATATGTAATGGCAAGATTCTGTCCTTTTATACAGTCAATCATATTTGCAAAATGTCATGTAAGCCTTCATAGATGAAAGACATCAGCACAGTGGTCAGCAGAGATCTCCACATCTCACCGAGGCAAACTTTGAGGGTTGTTGACATGTTTGAATCCTGATGAGCATACTAGGATATTGGTTAAAGGAAACAGAATGATGAACTGCTGGGCTGTTTAAAGGCTGCAGTGTGTCATTCCTCTTGTGTGTTCAGACAATGACTGAGGCAGTGCATTCACACTTGTTGCTTAGGAGGCCCAGAATTAAATTATGTTTTTTTTTTTTGTGGAAGCAGTCCAGAGCACAAGAACCAACTACACAAATTATGTTTGTTTGGATGTCTTTTCGTCATAAATGTGTGATTTATTCTGTGTACTGCCTTGGCCTGGCCCTCTTTTATATTCTATGCAGTTGTTGGGGAGTGGAGGAGCACACCGATGAAGGCAAACTAGCCCAAACCTCTGGACTTGTGCTTGTATCCACCCCTGCGGAATAAAAGGCACTGCATGAGAAGTAGGCTGGGTCTGTAGTATTCCTAATAAGTTCGGTCCACCACAACTCAGAGCGACAGAAGAAAATATCAGTGGTTGTTCCCAGTGTGAACAAAACAAGAAACAAAACCAAACAAAACAAAACAAAAACAAGAAAACTGTGATCTTGGGAGTGAGGTTGCAGCTCAATAGCCAGTTAACCAACCCCTGACAAAAATTACAGTGAACCACTTGCTATTGGAATGGTCTAGAATGTCATGGAATTGTCATGCTAGAGAGAGAGAAAGAGAGAAAGAGAGAGAGAGAGTATGCTTTGAGCCAGCTTCATTGAAACAGCAGCTCTCTACATGCACACACGCACACACACACACACACACACACACACACACACACACACACACACACACACACACACACTGAGCTAGAAGTGGAGTACTTTCCTCTCTGCATGCCACTGTATTCATCTTAAGCAAGTTGCCACAGGAAGGCACAGTAGTCCTCTGACTACGTAGTCTCTTCCATTCTTTCTCAGTTATTCTCAAGCACCACTTCTCTATGTGGGAAGTCTATTCCTTCTATATGAGAACCAGAGCTCACTCACTGCTAGAGAGAGAGACAGAGAGCAAGGCAGACAGGGAGAGAGAAATCTGTTGAAATAAAAAGCAGTGCAGAGCCTGTAGCACAATTAGACAAGGGAGGCTTTGGTTTGCTTGGACAGGACAAACAGCACCTCTGTAGTGTCGGGGGTGGGGTTGGTAGTGGTGTAATGTTGGGGGTGAGGTTGGTGGTGGTGTAGTAGTGTTGGGGGTGGGGTTGGTGGTGGTGGTGGTGGTGTAGTGTTGGGGGTGGGGTTGGTGGTGGTGTAGTGTTGGGGGTGAGTTGGTGGTGGTGGTGTAGTAGTGTTGGGGGTGGGGTGGTGGTGGTGGTGGTGGTGGTGGTGTAGTGTTGGGGGTGGGGTTGGTGCAGTGGTGGTGGTGGTGGTGTAGTAGTGTTGGGGGTGGGGTTGGTGGTGGTGGTGTAGTAGTGTTGGGGGTGGGGTTGGTGGTGGTGTAATATTGGGGGTGGGGTTGGTGGTGTAATGTTGAGGGTGGGGTTGGTGGTGGTGGTGTAGTAGTGTTGGGGGTGGGTTGGTGGTGGTGGTGTAGTAGTGTTGGGGGTGGGGTTGGTGGTGGTGTAATGTTGGGGGGTGGGGTTGGTGGTGTAATGTTGAGGGTGGGGTTGGTGGTGGTGGTGTAGTAGTGTTGGGGGTGGGGTTGGTGGGTGGTGGTGTAGTAGTGTTGGGGGTGGGGTTGGTGGTGGTGTAATGTTGGGGTGGGGTTGGTGGTGTAATGTTGAGGGTGGGGTTGGTGGTGGTGGTGTAGTAGTGTTGGGGTTGGTGGTGGTGGTGGTGGTGTAGTAGTGTTGGGGTTGGTGGTGGTGGTGGTGGTGGTGTAGTAGTGTTGGGGGCTGGGTTGGTGCAGTGGTGGTGGTGTCCTGCTGGGGCAGGCCGAGTGGAGCTATCGGAGTGCCACTTCTCAACACTCACTCAGGTGCGCTGGCAGCTCTTGCTAACCGCTGCCATACAAGGTATCAGTGTCAGACCAGCGGACACGGGCCATCCATCTCCGCCTGGCCTTTCAGTGCCACTGCGCCACTGCTGCTGGGCCCTGCCCTCCCTTCCCATACCCTGTGTGTGTGTGTGTGTGTGTGTGTTTGTGTGTGTGGAGAACAAAATAGACGACCGCCATTGTTTGATTGTTTTGTATGTGTGCGTGTGTGTGTGTGTGTGTGTGTGTATGCGTGTGTGTGTGTGCGCTCTGCAGGTCTCTTAGTTGCTGCAGTATGAGGACAGGCATGCCTCAGCAGCACTGGCCTTCCGGAGTAGAGCAAACAACGGCTTACACAGCAGCCAACGCCACACAAAACCCCTGATGACTGACATGCCAGCTCGCATGCACGCATGCCATTGGCCCACACACAGCTCGCTCCGGTGCTGTTGATCCGCACCCAGGAAGCATGCGCCGCGGTGCGCATTCAGGGAAGGCGACGCCAGCTTAATGAATAGCCTAGGTTGTCTTTACTTTTGGTCTTCGCCAAATAAACACAAATCCTATTTCACAGGAGCTCTATAGGCTGACGCCACCTGCCATGATCCCCACACATCAAGAATGTTGTTTTTGTTAGTTGAGGATTTATTGTGTGCTTTTCCAGAAACCTATGTATCTCTGATGGAGCAAATCTGTCATGTATGTTAAACCAACAATAAAAACATTAGGAAAAATACCTTAAAATGAGCAGATGGGTAAATTGGACAGTCTAGCTAGCTGGAAGGGCACAAAAAATACCAAATATTGCCGTATATGTTTTTCATTTCTGTGGCGTATATGGGGAGGGTTGACTTTGATTAATGGTAAGTCAGCCTTTGAATTAAAAGCCAGGGGCAGTGAGAGGCTCCAGATAAAAGTGGAGCAAAGGGTTGAGGGAGCGAAGGGGGGAGAAAGAGGAGAGGAGGGGTACAGTCACAAATCACTGTCACCAGCAGCACAACCCCCCTGCCCAGGCCCAGACACACCACAACACCAAGCCTACAGGGCACACAGAGCCAGTCACCAGATCCAGCTAGCCATCCCCTTGTCATGTTTGAAGAGAGATAACCTGACTGTGGGTCTGCTCTTCTGAACCTGTCCTAAGTGTCTCAGCTGTTTCACATTTGACTTATCCTCTCATGTAAATAACAGCAGCATATGTGGACTGATTATACAAAATGATGCTGAAAAAAGAAGATGGAGAAGAGTGTTTATTGCAGTAGTGTGTGTGCGTTTAAGAAATGAAGGCCAGAGTGTGTTCTGTAATGATTGGGGAGATTGAAGCTGCAGTTGAGTTTTAGATGGGGGAATAAAAAATTCAAAGGAAGCTTAGACAGAGATTCTAAATCTACACACACACACACACACACACACACGTACACACGCAGACACACACGCACACATGCATGCACACATATACATTTCATCAGGGAGGCCGGTGCTGTGCGGCATCAATAGTGGTAAATGGCTGCCCTGGGTGAAAGAGGAAGGCATAGCTCTCGACTGCTCTGCAAAATGAGGGGGGCGGGCGGCTGCGGCCCCTCTGCTCCTGGAGCTGGCGGGAGCAAATGCAGGAAAAGCAATTTAAAATCCTGGAGCTGTCTGTAACAATGTGGGCCCATGGCTGGTAATTGATAATGCGGGGCAGAACTGGGCAGTGGAGCGTGAATGAGGGAGAGGAGAGGAGAGGAGAGGAGAGGAGAGGAGAGGAGAGGAGAGGAGAGGAGAGGAGAGGAGAGGGAGGGAGGAGGGAGGGAGGGAGGGAGGGAGGGGAGGAGGAGAGAGAGAGAGAGAGAGAGAGAGAGAGAGAGAGAGAGAGAGAGAGAGAGAGAGAGAGAGAGAGAGAGAGAGAGAGAGAGAGAGAGAGAGAGACTCCAGCACAAGGTGAGACTGTCACAGGAAAGGATGGGTGGCTGGGGTAGTTTGGGGTGTGTGTGTGTGATGAATGGTGAATAGCTGCTAGTGAATAGCTTATATTGTTGACCACGTCTCTAAATACTATTTGGGATGTGCGTACATAATCACAATTGTGTGTGTGTGTGAAATATAAAGAGAGAGAGAGAT
>NC_063189.1:41630142-41670142 GCF_017589495.1 Alosa alosa
CACTCTCTCCGCTGATCGCCGGGCTGTGAACTCTGAGCTCCACGTCCGTGTGTTTTTTTAACTCTCTATTTCCATCTTCTTTTCTTTCCATCATTTTCTTTTTTTCTTCAAGTAAGAGTGGCTGTGAGGTCATTGCTATGCCTTGGGGGCTTTTACGGCTCGAGGACGGGGGTACTGGAGCTGCTGTTGGGGTGTGTTTGGGTGGTGGTGGTGGTGGGGGGTTGTGCCTCTTCACGGTCGGTCTGGCAGTGGCGTGGCGGCGTCAGGAAAAGTTCCTCGGCGTGTAACAGTAAAGTGATGACGGGAGCCGTTTCAGTCATAAAGCCTAATAATTGTGTAGGGGTATCTCTGTCCATAACCCCATCACTCACAAGTACACTACCTGTGTGTGTGTGTGTGTGTGTGTGTGTGTGTGTGTGTGTGTGTGTGTGTGTGTGTGTGTGTGTGATGTGGGGGGACTTACAGCCTGGGTAATTTGGCTATTAAAAACCTGTGGCTTCCATAAAAGAGCGCCCGGCGGTGCTGGGTTCTTTTTGTGGTGTGGAGCTCCGCAGCTGTGACGGATGGCTCCTCTGCATCTGCACCGCCACACCGCAGTCCCAGACACGGCTATCGCTATGGCGATGGCCCCGGCCTCGGCTCAGTAAAATGAGAAAAAAGTACTGTAACTTGCATTTCACACATGGCTGCAGTAAATGATACTTTTGGTGGGCCTGAAGTACAAAGATCAGATGGCTGATACGATGCATGGAATGCTTTATGGCGGTGACACACACACCTATAAACTCTCCTACCCTGCAAAAAAAGCCTCCCTCTGCTATTTGGCATAGGGCCACCCCATGGATATGTAGGATTTGAACTTAGCTGTCCCCTTCCAAACACACACACACACACACACACACACACACACACACACAAACAAACAAACTGATAGTCTATCTCTCACTCCCTTCCACGTCTCAATCACTCGGAACAGGGCTCTGCCCCTGGTAAAAAAAATCAAAAATTGTGTGAGTGTGTGTATGTGTGTGAGAGGAAGTGAGGAAGGTTAGACACACACACACACACACACACACACACACACACACACACACACACACACACACACACACACTCAAACACAAACAAACAAACACGTACAAACACTGTTAGTACTCCTGAGCTACTCACCCGTAGAAGGGTCTATGCTGATCCTGTCATTTGGCGGTGAGTTGCAGTGTTGGGAGAAAGAAGGCTTGAATTGTATTGCTATTCTTTGTATTTCTTTGCTCCTTACCATCGCATGATCTTTCATCACAAAGGAAGGAAACTTGTAGCGGAGAAGGTCACTGCCTCCATCACTTGAAACAAGACTCTGGCCCTGGTAAACAAAAGAGCGGTGTGTGTGTCTGTGTGTGTGTGTGTGTGTGTGTGTGTGTGTGTGTGTGTGTGTGTGTGTGTATTAGTGTGAGAGGAAAAAAATTACGAAGGTTAGAGACACACACACACACACACAGGTTGGTGAAATGCCCCAGAAAGTGTATGACTCATCCTCTCACTCTGTCCTTCTGATGGGAGTTGCTTATTACTTATTTAAGCCTTGGCAGATTTAAAGTGCCAGCATCAGCACCAGGCTTACCTAGGGAGAAGAAAGACTACAGTACACTCCAGCTTATTACAGCTTTTGTAATAAAATGCAGACCAATATCATATCATGGCAACGCACTGTAATATTATAACATGAAGCGCACCGCTCCATAATAAGTAAGTCATTGCAATGTGTGAAGAATCATCTGCAGTGCTCTTTCCTTTCCTTTTAGTCTCTCCATCTGTGTCTTTCTACATCTACTCATTCACCTCTCCTCCTCTCCCCAAGCATCCCCCTCTCTCTCCACACCCCCCTCTCCCCCACACCCCCCCTCCCCACACCCCCCTCTCTCCCCACACCCCCTCTCTCCCCACACCCCCCTCTCCCCCACACCCCCCCCTTTTCCCCCACACCCCCTTTCCCCACACCCCCCCTCTCTTTCCCCCACATCTCTCCATCTGTGTCTTTTCCCTACATCCCCTACATCCCCCCTCTCTCATTCCCCTACATCCCCCCTCCTCTCTCTCCCTACATCCCCCCTCTCTCCCTACACCCCCCTCCTCTCAATTTCAATTTCAATGGAGCTTTATTGACATTACTCAATGAAGCAGTGTTGCCAAAGTAAAACATATACACTGTAACAAAACAACACAGATACAATATCTGCTTCAAAAAAAAAAAAAAATAAAAAATAATAATAACCAGGAAATGCAATTCCAAGGAATTACCAGTGCATGAAAAATGCTAAAGCCAGATGTAAAAATATCATGTATAGTTAAAACAGATAACACAGAGAGATGGTTACCACGGTGATGCTAGGATAGACATGGTGGTTGCATAGCTTAATAAAAGTTGATAGTTTAAAAGTAGACTGTTTTAAAAAAAAGCTGAATGTAGATAGTTTAAAAGTAGTAGATAGTTTAAAAGTTGTTGATAGACAAAAAAAGTTTAATAGATGATAGATGATAACTGAAAATTGAATGGCTCTAATGTTTGCTGTAGCAGTTATGCTAAGATTTTAACTATGCTAACCATGCTACTTAGCTAATGTTTTATAGCAGTGTTAGCAATGCTAACCTGCTAACCATACCACTTAGCTAACGTTTTCTAGCAGTTTAATGAATGCTGATATTCAAATAGTTTAATGGCTGTGTATAGGTAGATATTTGACTCGATAACTGAAAGTTGGAATGGCTCTAATGTTTGCTAGTTAAAGTTATGCTAAGATTTGTAATTCTGCCAACCACAACTTAGCTAATGTTTTATAGTAGTGCTAGTAATGCTAACATGCTAACCATGTTCTAGCTAATCCTTAACTAACATTTTCTAGCAGTTTTGCTAAACATTTTTCTAGCAGTTTTGTTAAACATGCTAACTATGTTAGCAATGCTAACATGCTAACTTAATTAACTGTTTATCATTTTAGTAGTTATGCTAACTGTGCGCTAACTAAGATGCTAACTATATTAACCATGTTACTCAGCTAACTTAGCTAATCATTTTAGTAGTTATGCTAACTATATTAATCCAACATGCTAACATATTAGCATGCTAACTATACAACCATGTTACTTTAGCTAACCTAGCTAATTTCCAAAGCAGTTTTTGTCACCTATTTTTAAAAATGCCAACTAACATGTTAGCATGTTAACCATGCCAACCATGATTACCTCTGGCCAATCCCAGCTAATCATTTTGAAGCAGCCATGCTAACCATGTTAACTAGTGTGGCATGCTAACATGCTAGCATGTTAACTATGCTAACCATATTACTTAGCTAACCTAGGCTAATAATTTTTAGCAGTTTTCTTCAAAAAAAATGCTAACTAACATCCGCTTAACATGCTAGCATGCTAACTATCTTAACCACGTGACTTAGCTAACCTAGCTAATCATTTGTTTTGCTAAAAAATGTTAACATGCTAACTTTGTTAACCATGCTAACTAGCTACAGTGGGTAGGAGTCATAGTTGATGAAAAAGTGTTGACAGTTGATGACAAGTTAAAAGTTGTTGATGCTAATAATTTTAGACAGCTAGTGAATGTACATAGTTTAAAAAAGTTTAAAAGTTGAATGTAGATAGTTTAAAAGTTGTTGATAGAAAGCTAGTTTAATAGATAGATAGTTTAATGATAGTAGACCCGCTTAAAAGTTGAATGTAAAAAAAGTTCAGTAGTTTAATGGGTTACATTGTTTAACAGTGGATTATTGTAGTGAGGACTTTTGTTTTGAAACAGTTTTGGGCAGAGGAAACAGTTGAATAGGATGTGTAGTCTTAATTGACCCAGATTGTATGCTTAAAGCCTGAGGCTGCAGGTGGCCTGAGGATTCTAATTGCTTTAACAGCAAAAAGATATGATGTCACAATCGGGCAATGTTAAGTCTATGGGGGATTTTAAAAAGTTTTTTTCTTTAATAGTTTAAAAAGTATAAAAGTTTTCAAAGTTGAAAAGTCATACCAACCCGATCTGTTTGAAGACCCTACGTTACAAAGTTTGAATGAAGTTTCTAAGTTAAACTGTTCAAGAGAAATTAGGTACGGAAAAAGTGGTAAGCGGAATAATAATAATAACTAGAAAACGCAATTCCAAGGAATTACCAGTGCATGAAAATGCAAAACATATGGTGTGAAATATATTGTTAAAACAGATGATGTGCTAATTGGCAACCAACATGATGAGGTTTAATATAGTTCAAATGACTGAACTAGGTAGATGAGGTTTAATATAGTTGGAATGACTGAACTAGGTAGATGAGGTTTAATATAGTTGGAATGACTAAACAGTTAAATAGGTGGATAGTTTAAAAGGTTAAATTATTTGCTAGGTAGACAAAGTTTAATATAGTTTGAATGACTGGACAGTTAAAGAGGTGGATAGTTTAAATGGTTAAATTATTTGCTAGGTAGATGAGGTTTAATATAGTTGGAATGACTGAACTAGGTAGATGAGGTTTAATATAGTTGGAATGACTGAACTAGGTAGATGAGGTTTAATATAGTTGGAATGACTGAACAGTTAAATAGGTGGATAGTTTATATAGTTAAATGATTTGCTTGGTAGATAAGGTTTAATATAGTTGGAATGATTGAAGCGGTTAAATAGGTGGATAATTTAAATAGTTAAATTATTTAGGTAGATAATTGACTGATAACTAACAGTTGGAATGGCCCTAATGTTTGCTAGCAGTTATGCTACTATGTTATCAAAGATAATAATGTTAACCAAGTTTTTTTGCTAAAAATGCATGCTAACTATGCTAGCATGCTAATCTATGTTACTTTAGCTAATTTTTAACAGTTTTGCTAACTATGCAAACTAGCATGCTAGCATGCTAACTATGTTAACCATGTTACTTAGCTAATTTAGCTAATCATTTTTAGCAGTTTTTAAAAATGCTTAACTAAAGCATGATAACACGCCAGCATGCTAACTATGCTAATCAATGCCGTTACTTAGCTAACTTAGCTAATCATTTTTAGCAGTTTTGTTAAAAATGCTAACTAGCATGCTAACCATGCTAACCACGTTACTTATTTAACTTAGCTAATCATTTTTAGCAGTTTTGCTAAAAAATATGCTAGCATGCTAAATATGTTAACCATGTTACTTAGCTATCTTAGCTAATCATTTTAGCAGTTTTGTTAAAAATGCTAACTGGCATGCTAACATGTTAACTATCTTAACCATGTTACTTAGCTAACTTAGCTAATCATTTTTAACAGTTTTGCTAAAATGCTAGCATCTTAACTATGTTAGCCACGTTACTTAGCTAACTTAGCTAATCATTTTAGCAGTTTCTTTAAAATGCTAACTAGCATGCTAACATGCTAGCATGCTAAATATGTTAACCATGTTGCTTAGCTAACTTAGCTAATCATTTTCAATAGTTTTGCTAAAAATCTTAACTAGCATCTTTATCTTATGCTAGCATGTTAACTATGTTAACCATGCTAACTAGCTACAGTGGGTAGGAGTCATAGTTGATGAAAAGTAACAGTTACAATGGCTGAACAGTTAAAAAGTTCAGTAGTTTAAAGGGTCAAATTGTTTAACAGTGAAATATTGTGGTGAGGACTTTTATTTTGAAACAGTTTTTGGCAGAGGAAGCAGTTGAACAGGATGTGTAGTCTTAATAGGGCCAGTTTGTATGCTTAAAGCCTGAGACTGGCAGTTGATCCAGGTTGCCCGAACACCTGCCATAGGATTCTAATTGCTTGCGGGCCGTATTGTGATGTCATAATCATAATGTTAAGTCAATGGGGAAATTTTGATTAGTTTTTAATTAATAGTTTAAAAGTATAAAAGTTACAAAGATGAAAAATACAAAGCCCACATGTCCTAAGTAAGACACCAACATAGTTTGAATGAAGTTTCTCGTTAAACGGTTTAAGCTGCATTAACTTTCGTTAGAAGAAGAAGAAGAAGAAGAAGAAGAAGAAGAAAAAGCCTTGGAATAACAGTACAGTGCATTTTCATGCACTGTAATAAGAAGAAGTTGCCTAGGAAGAACAGTACAGTGCATGACTGTAATAAGAAGAAGAAGTTGTTGAAGTTGCCTAGGAAGAACAGTACAGTGCATTTTCATGCACTGTCATAATAACAAAATGATTATAATTAAAAAGAGAGAATAATAAATGAAATGTATAATGATACAGTATTACTATACATACTATACTGTATATTTATCCTCTCTCTCCCTACACCCCCCCTCTCTCCCTACATCCCCCCCTCTCTCTCTCCCTACACCCCCTCCTCTGTAGTGTGTGTGTGTGTGTGTGTGTTATTCATTGGTTGTACCTGTGTTAAGAGAGCACCATGCCACACCCGGTGCATGCCGGGTTAGCCTCTGACGAGCTCCATCACTTGCTCCCCACACACACACACCCTCACACACATATACCCATACACGCACACACACACACACCCTCTCTGCAGATTGCTTCATGGCCACCGTGACCCCCGTCATGTTTCCACAGCGGCGGCGATATTCCCTCCTCGTCATCGGAGCTGCTCCCTACATGCTCTCTGCCTGGAGATATCCCTATCCCTCTCCCTCTCTCTCTCTCTCTCTCTCTCTCTCTCTCTCTCTCTCTCTCTGTCTCTCTCTCTCTTTCTCTCTTCCATCTCTCTCTCTCTCTCTTTCATCTCTCTCCTTCACATTTTCTCCTCTTCCTTCTTTCCCCCCACGCTTCTTTCATTTAAACAAATTGGCTACATCCAGCCATGGCTCTTGCTTGACACCCCCACAACACACACACACACACACACACACACACACACATAATAAAAGAGTGTTAGCGCACAGTGCTTTGTTTAGCTTAACCTTTTCCGTCTCGAGAGCACACAACATTTATCTGCCATCTTCTCTCTCTCTCTCTCTCTCTCTCTCTCTCTCTCTCTCTCTCTCTCTCTCTCTCTCTCTCTCTGGTGCGTGCCGCTCTGAATACATTAGTGCACCGGCGTGGGCAGCTGGGTACCGGCCGAGGGTAATGGAGGGGAGAATTAATGGCCGCCGTTGCCATCGTAGTCCTCATCGGCGGATGTGCGTGTGCAGGGCCTTCTGTCACGCAAGGCTCGTGCCCGACGGCGTGCGAAGAACAAAAGCTGAAGGGAGAATTAAAGCTCTCCAAGGAGAGGGGGACTGGGGGGGCAGGAGGACGAGGGCAGAAGGTGTCTGTGAGCGACACTCACCAAGGAGCGCTGCTTAAAATAGAACCTTTTTTTTATTTGCTGCGAGCGTTTAGGTGCCGTGCGCCTGGCAAATTGAAAGGACCTGTGCTTCATGAGCTGAGATCGCCCCCCAGCCACCCAACACCATTCTCTCTCTCTCCCTCTCTCTCTCTCCCCCCACCTCTTCTTCTTTCTCTCTCTCTCTCCTCCCTCTCTCTTTCTTTCTCTCTCTTTCTCTCCCACTCTCTCTTTCTCTCTATCTCTCCCCCACCCCTCTCTCTCCCTCTCCCCCTTTCTCTCTCTTTCTCTCCTCCTGCTCTCTCTCTTTCTTTCTTTTTCTCCACCCCACTCTCTCTTTCTCTCTTCACCCCCATCCCCACCACTCCCCTCTCTCTCTCTCTGTGTTGCCATCTTGAGTGTCGGCTGTGGGCGCGTTTGTGGCGATGCTCTCCTGCTGGGTGCGTGGCGCTGCCAGGTGGCATGGCCACCGGTGGGGCTGGTTGGCTCTCGGGCAGGCAGATCGGAACAGGGGGGGAAGCAGAGCGCTCAGGACCTGCAGAGGAACAGACGGTAGCGGCAGCTACGGCTGCAGGTGGAGGAGGAGGTGTGGAGAGGGGGCACGGGCGGGCGGGCAGGCACGTGGGCATGGCCAAAAGGGAGAAGGGGAGCAGGGTGGTGGAGGAGCGGGTAGTCAGGACAGGAATAGACACGGTGTGGCGGTGCCCGCTTTAGCATGTGTGCGGTCCGGTGCCGGTGCTGGGGCTGGCGGTGCGGTTCGGCTCGGCCGTGCCTGGTGCGGTGGGGCGTCTGGGCTTGGCAGTCTGGAGGCGCCAGATCCCTCTGTGCCAGCAGAAAGTGGAGCTGAGAGCAGGCCACGTGCGGAGAGAACTGTCTGTCTCTGCTGGCACCAGCACTGCTGGCCGACGGCCACGACACCCCCAACACACACACACGCCCACACAAACACACACACACACACACACACACACACACACACACACACACACACACACACACACACACTTAAATATACAGTACACACACACCTCCCTCACGGCCCTCCTCAGCGTCTTGAGATGGTAGGCATGGGCGGGGCATCTGTAATCCCCATTTGACTGGCAGCGTGAAAGGTCTGCTCCAGGTCGGTGGTCCGAACTGGAGCCAGGCGAACACAGAGCAGGAGGCATGGAGGGAGAGATGCAAACGACGCATTACACACGCAGATACACAGGAACACACAGAGGCCCGTCGTGTCAGCAAACTGAGCACTGTTGCCGTCGCGTCCAGTGACTTCTGAAGACGTTGTGAATCGGAGGCTTTTGTGTAAATTGTTCTCACAGTGTGACTTCACTGAGCAGTAGAAAACTACAAACATAAGCTGAGGATCAGTCTGACATATATGCACACATGATGTGCCTGAAGTGGTTTCAAGCGGAACCATTTACAGGTGATTGTGTTCTTGCAAGTGCAGAAGACTCAATCACAAAAACACATCACATTCAAAGCTAAGATTGTAGTGCATGCATGCACTCGTGGTTATATTTAAAGAGTTTTTCTAAAACACCAGAAATCCCAATTATCTGTTTTGTTTAAATTACACATTTCTAGTTGCTTTCTGATTTAAAAATCCCAACTCATTTAATGTGACAGTGATTATTTAAAAATGATAAATTAAGAAAGGAGCGGTAAAAAACAAAGAAACAGTGGAAAGCATTCAAAGTGTTTCTCTAAAATCAAACACTCTCCCCTTTTTTCGGCAGCAGTCCTACATCATAATTAGTATTTGAGACACTTCAAATAGAAGCGAACAAGCAAATCAACAACTCAACACGGCCGCTTCTAATTATCCTCTGTCTGCAAGCACTCCTCAGCACACATCTTAAGTATATAACAGCACACTCCTACAACGCTCATCTGCTGTGCAAATAACACACACATGCACACACACACATGCACACGCACACACACACACACACACACACACACACACACACACACACACACACACACACACACTCCTACAACGCTCCTCTGCTGTGCAAATAACACACACATGCACACACCAGTGGCGCAAAAAGTGGGTGGTATATGCGCTATATGCGGCGCATAGGGGCACAGCTCCATGGGGCGCCAAAGCGATGGTAAAAAAAAATAAAATAATATATTTGGTATTTTCTATATGCAGCTACTGCTGTCCGTTTCTGAATCATTTCAACATTTTCTCAATGTTCTATAACATTTTAGAGGACTAACAGGCTAGAGTAGGCGCCCTATCTCATAAGATTCCATCATTGAATTTTGACATAGAAGAGGGAGTGGGGTCGCCGTGAGCACTGGGGGAGCAGATAGGCCTACAAGTAGTGAGTTGCCGTCTATGGAAAAACATGGATAGGCCTACAGCTAAAAAAAGCTGTTGATGACTAAAAATAGAAAAAGGGAAAAGGAGATGGCATGTCAAGGGATGCAACAGCAGTTAAATAAGTGGACGGTGAAAGGCAACAGGTAGGATTTAAAGTGATGACGTCTGTACTTGGAGGCTTGCATTAATTAAGCATAATGCCGACTGAAACATAGCGTATTCCATTCAGATAGCTAGGTGGCTACCATGCTCATACTGCACTTTTAATGGCCAACTGCAAACAGAAATGTCATGCTAGCAGCAACTCATTACATGTTTCCATATCCTAACAATGAAGGCTCCTTGTAATAACTTAATATTGTGTTGTCAATGTGGTGCAAACAAACAAGGTTAGAGTGCCTATCAGCTTTATCCATTGTGAGCAATAGCTGGCAAAAGGACGTTATGATAACCGTTTAGACTCTCTTAAAGTGGCAATGCACCATATCAATAGCCTACTTATCAAGTATAACATCAAGTTAAACATCAAATTGGCAGCATTTCTTTAAAAACATATTCAATAGACACTAATGCACAGTAATAGTGTAAATTATTGGCCTTTTGTTTTGTTTTTAGTTGTTTGTGTTTTTTTTTTTTTTTTTACACACACATACATACACACACACACACACACACACACACACACACACTCCTACAACGCTCCTCTGCTGTGCAAATAACACACACACACATAACACACACACACACGCACACACACACACACACACACACACACACACACACACACACACACACACACACACACATACACGCACACACTCATACACACACATCTGTCTCTTTCTCTCTCACACTTTCTGTCCCTCTCTTCTTCTGGGCTGAATGGCCCTCCCTCCATCCCTTCTGTCTGTCTCTCTTACATTTATTCACATGATAGAATATTACGTGTCTTCTTTCTTCTCTTTTACTCTCTTTCTGTTTTTTTCTTTCTGTTGTTTCTTTCTCTCTCATCCTTCTTTTGTGTCCAGCCTTTCCTCCCTCCTTATCCACTCTCTCTCTCTCTCTCTCTCTCTCTCTCTCTCTCTCTCTTTCTTTCTCACTAATCTCCTTCACATGGGCAACCGGTCCCTTTCTTCCTTTAACGTTCATGCATTTTTTATTTGCCTCAGACTTCCTGTGATGATAGATCCCTCAATAGGAGACATGATTAGAAACAGATCATTTCCCCAGTAAGTCAGAAGAAAAAGAAAAAGAAAAGAGAGAGAGAAAGAGAGAGGCAGGGTAGGTACAGTAGGGAGGGAGAGAGTTATGCAAGAGAAAGACTATTTGCCTGTCTTACCGCTGGGTATTCGCCAGACGCAGCTAAAACACAGTGCGGAGGCCCATGATCTTCTGAGCTCTATGCATGCAGGCGGCTCCGTTATCTGTCATCGGTAGCCCCCCCACATTCCAGTCTCCAGTCGCCAGTTTATGCTGCGGAGGTTTAGGGGACTCTTTGTGCTCGCACAATGGACATAATAAACGTATGAAGTAATGTTATTGCCTTTTCAATAATCCAGCTGTAATAAGAGAGCCACCTCAGACGAGAGTCAAAGAGAGCCACCTCAGACGAAATTGCTCAGTGTTGAGGAAGCAGCACTCGGGAGTTTGTGTGTGTGTGTGTGTGTGTGTGTGTTTGTGTGGAATGTTCTGGGTGAATATTCATTATTAAAGAGAGGTACTGAGGTAGTGAGGTGATGGGGTGCCACACACACACACACACACACACACACACACACACACACACACACACACACACACACACACACACACACACACACACACACACACACGTGTGCCCCCTGCCTCCCACCCCTGCACTCACACAGACTGAATCCTGTTCCAATCAAACTGGGAGACTGTACTATAGGTCTCTCTAAGAGAATGAAAATGTGGTAGAGAGCGGTAAAAGACCACCAGAGGTGACTGGTAGCTTTTGATTCAAGCAACTTGCTAGTCTTGCAACTGCAGGTTCAGGAATTGAACCCAGGCTTACAACTCCTTCACCACAAACGCACACATACTCATACACACGCACAAACACACACACACGCACAGCTGTGCTAGAAATTCTTCACCATGTGTATGCAATAATGGAACTGCATGCAGTCTCTTTAGCTGCTTTCATACATAGGTGTAAGTCTGCATGTTATGCAGATATGAAGCCGTTGGGTCTTATATCTGAACAACATAACCGGACATTTGGAACTGTGAACTTAGCCGGACATTGTGTAAACTCTGACGTACATTATGTAAATGAGCTAATGACTGAACGAAGCGAAGAACATGCGGAGATTCTGTTCATGTGCGTGTTCAATCACGTTCAACCTGTTCAACCACACAGAGATTCTGTTCATGTGCATCGGTGTCGTTCACACATAATGTCCGCATGTAAGAATCACCCGAATGGTCAGTTTTTGAAACTGTTGTCATGGTGTTGTGACTGCATTGTGGTTTTGCACATTTTGCTTTGGATTCTGTTTGTGCACCTGTTTTACTCTCCTCTAACTATGTCTCTCTCTCTCTCTGTGTGTGTGTGTGTGTGTGTGTGTGTGTGTGTGTGTGTGTGTGGTGTGGCGTCGCCTACAGGATCTGACGGAGGTGAACTCCACCATAGTGAAGAGCCAGACCAACACGGCGCGGGTGGAGGCCCTGAGACCTGGCACGGTCTACGTGGTGCAGGTGCGGGCCAGGACAGTGGCTGGCTTCGGCAAGTACAGCAGCAAGATGTGCTTCCAGACCCTGACAGATGGTAAGGACTTAGAAACTGTGTGTGTGTGTGTGTGTGTGTGTGATTTTTGAATATAAGTTTGAACGTATGAGTAATTTCTGAATGTGCGAGTGGAGTGGTGGTGGTGGTGGTGTGAGTGACACCTGGCATGTCTGTGTAAGCATACATATGCATCTCATTTGTCTAATTTTTCTGAGAGGTTACTCAGGTGTACTTGTGTGTGTGTGTGCGTAGTTATGTCTGTGTATGTACTGTGTATGTGTATGTGCATATGTGCATTGTTGTGTGTAAGCATTTGTGGCAGTGCCTGCGTGCAACCTGTCCTTAGTCTGTTTACAATTATGTTCACAAACACACCGAGTAAATCGTGCCCGCCCCTCCCAGCACAATTGTTTTCTTCTAAGCACCTTGTTTTCCTGTTGTAGCTGTCAATCAAAACGTGGCTCGTCCACGGATGAGTGTGTGTGTGTGTGTGTGTGTGTGTGTGTGTGTGTGTGTGTGTGTGCGCACATGTGCCTGTGTGCATGCCTATGACACCCTGACGGTCGTTGTACATCCAGAATGCTGAGTTAATTGCTTTTTCATCAAGGCCTTCTGTGGCGCTGCCGCTATCCCAGAATGCTTAGCAACGATTAGTGGTTGATGTGATTAATTATCAGACACTCGGGGGGTGTTGTGTGTGTGTGTGTGTGTGTGGAGGGGGGAGGGGGTAGTGGTGATCACACTCACCTAACACCTGCTCCAGTGACAGCGATAATGCCAGCATGCCACCATTCCCCTCCTCTCTCTCTTTCCCTCTCTCTCTTGTTCCTGTTCTCTCCTGTTCTCTCTCTGTTGTCATCTCCTCTACCTTTCTGTCTCTCTCTCTTTATCTCTCTCTCTCTCTTCATCATCTTATCTCTCTCTCTCTCTCTCTCTCTCTCTTTCTCGTGGTCAAAAATAATTCAAGACAACTAGTGTGAGACTGCAGCTTTATTCACGGCACCGGAGACCCACATGAAATGTCAAGTAACAAGCCCAAATATCTGTGGGTGAAGTCTCTTCTTATACCTTTAACACACACAACAATGATCCATCCAACCCGTTAGTATTACTGTAACAGAGATGATAAGGATATTCCAAAATCCCTAAACCTTCAAATGACCTAGGCTATGTTTGTGTCTCTGGGGGGGAGGACAATCAGACACCCTACAACAAACATTTTTCTGACTTTCTGGAAATGTCCACAGAGGGAGGCTTCAGGGACAAAGAAGAATAAAAGGCACCATATTCTCACAGCACAAATACATGGTTATGCTAAACATTTAATTAAATAAGTAACTTGTATAAAACATATATCACACTCTCACTATATAGCACACTCTCACACCCCATACCTAAACTCTCTCATTCTCCCTCTCACTTTAATCATTCCATATACACACCTCTCTCTCTATCACTGCACTTCTCTCTCTCTCTGGGTGTGTAGATATACTATCGCTTTTGCGCCCACTTGAGACTGCTTGTCGCAGAAGCTGAGAATGGCAATTTGCGCTTTTCCTTGTCTTCCATACGCATTCATAGGATCAGGGGAAAGTGGGACTTGTGTAAAAAGATGGGAGGAGAAGCGTAAAATGCGCCTAATTAGGTATTCCCCTGTATGTACGAAAACTATCCATGGAAGCACACATCTGTTTTGTGGATAAATATTTCCGCCTTGTAAAAGCATTTGTTAAATCCAAATTGTTAAACAGAATCGGTATTCTTTGTACTATTTCAACCATAATTTTTGCCAGCCTTTCTAATATCTAACTTTCATTTTCAAGTCATCAACTTAAACTTTCCTGCCTGCTAGATGTGGCCATTAAAGTAGTTTGAGTATTTTCTTAAGTAGAGTAGAATACTGCTCTGCATTATGCTTGTTGACATCTAATCATGTATTGTATTATTTCATGACCGCAAACGTTTTATTCCTTTTAATGTTGTCATCAGTTGACTCCGTTCAACTTTGCTTGTGATTGATGACGAATCATGCAGCTACAGGTATGATAAATAGCACGTAAAATGAAGAGGCACATTGTGAACTTTCTGCGGGTTGGCCATGACGCTGATAACGCTTTGCTCGCAAATGTACGGAAATCTGCCCCTCTGTGTCTCTCTTTCTTCCTCTCTCTCCATTTCTCTCTCTCTCACACACACACACACACACACACACACACACACACACACACACACACACACACACACACACACACACACACACACACACACACACACACACACACACTCACGCTTCCTCCCTCTCATCTTCATTGCTCTGTGAGTGGAGCTCCAAGCCCCCTCCTCTCCCCCCCAGTGTCCAGAGCCTGGCCCCACCTCTGGACGCCATCTCTTGGCCGTGTGGAGGTGGCGGTGGAGGTGGAGGTGGTGGGGAACAGGAGCCATTGTTTCAGTCCACCGGCGCAGAGCGAAGGCAGCCCTGCTCTGGCCAACACAATGGCGCACCTGTCAGGCCTGTGGATTTGTGACACGCTGGGAGGCAGGCAGGGGCTCAGCAAAATGTGGCCCCGGCTCAATCGATTCCACCCCTCCTCCTTTGCTTCTCTTCCTCCCTCGCTTCTCCTCCCCCTCCCTCCCCCTCCCTCTCTCCGCTCCCTTCCCCCTGTCCATCTCTCTCTCTCTCTCTCTCTCTCTCTCTCTCTCTCTCTCTCTCTCTCTCTCTCTCTCTCTCTCTGTCTCTGTTTGCTGCTTGTAATGGCAGGGTTGAGAGGTGACTTGTAACATGGGTGTGTTTGTATGGTGTTGGGAGCATGCTGTGGGCTTGTGTGCTGTGTGACGTGTTGCTGTGTGCTAGTGTGCTGTGTTGAATAGGTGAATGGCTCTGTGATGCAGGAGAGGCAGCAGTTTCTAGGAAACCTCTGAGAGAGCATCTCACTAAGATTCACTCACCTTCAGTGAGAGAGAGAGAGAGAAAGAGAAAGAGAGAGAAAATATACTAGAATAGAATAGAATAGAGTGGGAATACAGTGGAATAGACTAGAGAGGGAGAGGAAACAAAATGGCTGGGCAGATTTATATGCTCTGGTTCTTTGTTTACTGCAACTGCTTGTGTATCTCCAGTTTGCAGATTTTTTGGAACAGGTGAAACTAACTTCCTGACGAGAGTGAGTGTGAATCCCCAGGTGCTCTCACTTTTTCTTTCTTTCTTTCTTTCTTTCTTTCTTTCTTTCTTTCTTTCTTTCTTTCTTTCTCTCTCTCTCTTTCTGTTTCTCTGGTGCTGCATCCTGGGGTGCTTTCTTTCTTTCTCTCTCTCAACACCTCTCTCTCTCTCTCCATGCTTTCCCTCTGGTGGGTGTGATTAATGATACTGACTGGGGAAGCTGGCACATCTCCTCTCTCAGCGCTGGCTACCTGTGCCAGGGGGGACGAGGCGAGGCGCCGCAGGCCTGAGCCTAAACATCCACTGGGCAGCCAGCACCATCCAGGGGGAAGAGGAGGAGGCGCTGCTGCTGGGGATGGTGGTGGTGGTGGTGGAGAGGATGCACAACCACTCCATACTCCCTCCAGTCAGATGAAATAGAAAAAAATATATAGCAGGTCTGGACACTGGCAGCCACCGCGCTTTAAATTTAGCCCGTGCCGAAGGGGGTAATCTGGGCCAACCATATGCACAGAGCAGCCTACAACGGTTTCTACTACTGCTGCTGCTGCTGCTTCTGATGGTCAGGCTGGTCATTTGTCTGGCTATAAAGGAAGGGCCACTGTCAGAGTTACCGGGAGCGGGAAACTGGGTTGCTGCTGCTGCTGGTCAGGTCAGTCATTTGTTTGGCTGTAGAAGCAGTCAGGGTCAAAGCGCGGGTCAGCCTCAGCGTCATATGCAGCCTTAGGGAGCGTCACAGGCAGCCGTGGCCTACTGGTTAGCGCTTCAGACTTGTAACCGGAGGGTTGCCGGTTCGAACCCCGACCAGTAGGAATGGCTGAAGTGCCCTTGAGCAAGGCACCTAACCCCTCACTGCTCCCCAAGTGCCGCTGTTGTAGCAGGCAGCTAACTGCGCCGGGATTAGTGTGTGCTTCACCTCACTGTGTGTTCACTGTGTGCTGAGTGTGTTTCACTAATTCACGGAATTGGGATAAATGCAGAGACCAAATTTCCCTCACAGGATCAAAAGAGTATATATACTTATTAGGGCTGTCAAAATAACTGATTAATTTCAATTAATTAATTTGAGAAAAAATAACTGATTAAAAAAATGAGTGCACTCCGTATGACCTTTGACCCCGAGCCGTTCTAGTCAGTAAAAATTAGACTGTAAAATGAAGGAGAGAAGAAATCATGCTGGCTGGATCATTGATTGGAACATTTACTTTTAAAAAACGACCTGATGGTGTTGATAAAAAATAAAGTGTTGAAAATAAAGTCCTCTGCAATGTCTGCAGCAAGGAATTTGCATATCACCAGAGTTCATCAACTCAATAGTCGCACATCAATGCAAAGAAATAAGTGTTGACATTAAGGGGAGTGTTAATTTATTTTCATTATGTCCTAGGTTATATCTGTGGCCTGAAATGCCTTGTATGTGAAAAAAAAACGTCTTCCCAAAGCACTTTTGAATTTATTTCCTCAGCAAAATCATATCAGGTCATATCATAGATTATTATGGCAATTATTTGAACAGTGAAAATAATAATAAAAGATTTTTTGAACTTTAATGTCACTAATGCTGATTATTCAATGATTCATTTGAATTTAAATATTTAAAATACTTTCACAGCAAAAATTATATATGCGATTAATTTAGATTAATTAATCACAGAGTATGTAATTAATTTGATTATTTTTTTTAATCGATTGAATACTTATATACTTATACTTATACAGGCAGCATTAGGGAGCGTCACAGTTCTCAAAATCGCTCTGAAAGTGAACCCCAACAATATCGTTCTTCATGTCATTCATATAGTTTATGTGTGGACATCGTCATTCATATTAGGTAGAACGATTGTTGCTGTTATAGTTATAGTCAGGGATTAGAAACTGAAAACGAAAACCAATATTTTGGATGAACGTAGCCAAAAACAGGAACAAAAACAATTTCACTTGTTCCAAAGTGAAAATGCTCAATTCAATTTTAGATAAACGGTTAATAATGGTATTTTCTGTGCCTGAAGTTTTCAACATTTTTGTAAGATCTAATATTTTATAGGCTAATTGCTTACTTTCAAATCTCACCCAGCGCCTGAATTCAGACACAGTGTTTTTAACAGCTTTGATATCTAATGTGATAGATAGATAGATAGATAGATAGATAGATAGATAGATAGATAGATAGATACTTTATTGATCCCCAAGGGAAATTCAAGGTCTCAGTAGCATACAGACATCACACACAACATGCAATTACAGCAGAAAGAGTAAATATAAGTATATACATATAACAAAACTCCACTGTACAATAGAGACAGTAGAAGATACGAAAACTAAATACTAAATATACTATATAAATGAAATTAACAAAATCCAGTGTGCTTAAGGATGATCAAGCATGAGGCGCTTGCAGTGACAGGGCCGGGACTGGGCCTGTAATTCTGTGTGCATGGTAAGGTGCCCTAAGAGAGTGAGTGTCAAAAGTGGAGGTGCAAAAAGCAGTCCAACAGTAGTCCAACAGTGCAACAGTGCAAGAATAAGGTCTAGACACCAGCATAAATAAATATGGGCAAATAAGAGAGTAGTGTATAATGTAGACAAGGTCATATAAAAACTTTATCAGTGCAGGAATAGGTTGAGGTAATAGGGTTACAGCCATTCAGTATTGTAGCAGAAGCCATTGGTCATGTGTGCTAATATAGCATGAAAAACAGTGTAGCAGTAAAACAATAGTAAGACATTAGGCTGTGGACAGCAGTAAAACAGTAGTGGGCAGTCAGTACTCAAACATGGAGAGGGTGGAGAGGCAGACAGACTATACAGAAGTCTATCTCTCCTCTTCCCTTTAGTGAAGCATTGAACAGTTCAATGGCCCTGGGAACAAATGACTTCCTCAGCCTGTCAGTTGTGCATGGCAGTGAGCGAAGTCTCCAGCTGATCAAGCTCTTTTGCTTTATAATAGTGCTGTGGAGTGGATGACATTCATTGTCCAAGATGTTGATCAGTTTGCTCAGGGTCCTTTTATCTGATATTGAAGTGATGCACTCCAGTTCGGCTCCCACAACAGAGACAGCTTTCCTTACTAGCCTGTCTAGTCGCCCAGCATCCTTCTTCTTTGTGCTTCCTCCCCAGCATACCACAGCATAGAAGAGGACACTGGCAACAACAGACTGGTAAAACATCCTGAGGAGCTTACTGCAGACATTGAAGGACCGCAGCCTCCTCAGGAAGTACAGTTTATTGTCCAGTTGTAAGCCCAGATACTTGTAGGTACAGTATTTACCACCTCCACATTGACCCCATCAATGGAGACTGGTAGCAGAGCGGGCTTAGACCTGCGGAAATCCACCACCATCTCCTTGGTCTTCGAAGTCTTGAGTTGGAGGTGGTTGAGTTTGCACCAACTGAGTTTATAATGTTCCAACCGGTTACCATTTAGAGGAGAGGCCTTGGAACACTGGAACAGGAACGAAAAAATAACGTTTTTGCTCAGAACGAACCGAAATGAAAATTGTTCTTTTTTAAGTCCCTGGTTGTAGTTATGATTCATGGTTTGAACGGCCCTTTAGCGTCTGTGAGCGTCGGATGGAAAGGGGAACCGCCACTGCTGCCGCTACTACTGCTGCAGAAGGCCCGCTGAGAGTCCCCTGGAGACCGGAGGCCTGCTGCGTCCTCTTCATCTCTGAGAGTCGCCTAATGAGAGCAACGCCCGAGATAAACGCTAGGATTGAAGATGATGAGGATGAAGGTGATGATGGTGATCATGATGAAGACGATGATGATGATGTCGGAGATTAAGGATAAGGAAGATGATGATGGGGTGATGGTAATGATAGTGAATGTAGTGGTTGTGGTGTTGGAGGCGGTGGTGTTGTGATAGATGTGCTGCGCTCCACCGTGCTGGCCTTCCTCCTTACAGCACCCGTGTGGGGAATTAGCAGCGTGACTCACCGGGAGCAGCTGACGGTACATCCTCTGGCACCACGCCACGGCACGCTGTTCGTTAGGACAATTACCGGCCGCTTTTGTGTGTGTGTGTGTGTGTGTGTGTGTGTGTGTGTGTGTGTAAGTAAGTAAGTAAGTAAGGGAGTTTTTTTTGTGTATGTGCTTGCAGGCTGGGAGTGTGTGTGCAAGGAAGTGAGAGAGACTGTCAATTTCCGTGTGTGTGTGTGTGTGTGTGTGTGTGTGTGTGTGTGTGTGTGTGTGTGTGGAGACCTCAGTTGTGAGTGAGTGTGTATTTGTGGATGTGGGTGAGGAACTCATGTCCCCAGATGCTCTCTCTCCATGTAACATTTAAATTCTTGTGAAACGGAAAAAAAACATCCATCCCAACCTCTCTCCTTCCACATTTTTCTCATTCACTCTCTTTCTCTCATTCTTTCTCTCTCTATCTCTCTCTCTCTCTCTCTCCTCTGTCTCTCTCTTGTCACATCTCTCCTCATGCGTCTCTCTTTCTTCCATCCTCCTGTGACAGGCAGGTGTGATGACGAGGAAATGATTGTATTAAATGAGGTGTGTACTGAAGCTTTGCAAGTCCAGCACCCTGTTCCTCATACTAAACATGCAGTCGCTGCATTACACACACTACAAATACACTACACACACACTACACACTTCATCTGTCTGTTGTGTGGTTTTGCTGTTGTTTTTTGTTGATGCTTTGTGTGTGGATGTTTTGACTCGCTTACAAAGAGTCATAGAAGGCAAGAAATAAGGTTAATGTGCATCAAAACAAAGTCATTGTGCAAAATGGGGAACAAAAATAAAGCCACAGACAATTTTGCTTTGAGGGGTTGATGGGCTACTCTTCCAGTGGTGGTGAAACGACGCTGCACTCTCTGTGACTCTTTGTGAAATATCTACAATCTCCCGCTATTCCACCCACTCTCCGTCTCCGTCTCTGTCTGCTGAAAGATAACCATCCCCACACACGTCCGCACCTTACCTGGAGCTGTCTGAGTGCACAGAAGAAGTTGAAGAAGAG
The DNA here is from genome assembly GCF_017589495.1 of Alosa alosa. Lineage (NCBI taxonomy): Eukaryota > Metazoa > Chordata > Actinopteri > Clupeiformes > Clupeidae > Alosa > Alosa alosa. The sequence continues at coordinate 41,650,620 of NC_063189.1, forward strand.
AAGAGAAAGAAAAAAGCAAATTGCCTGCAGTGCTGTATAGCAGACCAGTTGAAAATAGGACACTTGTCTCTCTCTTACAGGGATGTGATGTCCTGTCCCTCTCCGATGCGGCAGCTCTAATTAAAGCGGGTAGTGGTAGTGTCAGTATTGTCTGTGAGGGCCCTCTCCAGACATCCCTTTGAGACGCAAGACAATGAAACACAAAAGTTGGGAAGTCATCAAAACCATTCTGTTCTAAACTGATTTGAACTGAAGTCCACCATCGTGCCACAGCGCGCGACGGCAGACTAGTTCTTTTTCAAAGCCAGAAAGGTAGGCTTTAGCTTCACTGTAGAGCTGTGTGTGCAGACAAAAGACAAATCAGAAGCTTCTAGAATGTCAGCTCAGCATCAAAACAGGAAAGTTGAAAAGGAAGGAAGGAAGGAGAGGAGAGGAAATTATTTCAAGTTCGTCTTCTTTCTCTCCAGACTTTTTCTCATCTCAGCTCCTGTTTACAAGCTCGGTTGCCCCAAGCGTTCTCTGTCACTTTGACAGAAAGGAAAAGGCTCCTGGAAGCCTCGGAAATACTGAGGCGCCGGAACAAAGATGCAGATGGAAAAAAAAAGTATGCAGCCTAGTTCACGGCATGTTTAGCAGCCTATGCCCCATTGGCTTTTAAAGTCCTCACGAAATATGTGTTCCTGTGCTGATTTCCAACAAAGAAGTCCCCCCCTCTATTCAATGGGGACCCCATCACATAAACAGGCATGTTTGAATACCGGAGTTGGAAATCCCGAGGTGTTCTTTCTTCTTTCAACTTTTGCAGACTGTGACAGAGGATTATCTTTAGTGACGTAAAAGAATCACTGCTTTTTAAGCTGTGTGTGTGTGTGTGTGTGTGTGTGTGTGTGTGTATGTACGTCTGTGTGTGTGTGTCTTGAGGAAATGATTCTACACAGCCAGGTGATGTGTACTCCCCCCTTGCTCCTGCTCTCACACCAAAGGCAGCTGTAGATGGCGGAGAGGTTGGTGAGGGCCGTGTCAGAGCACAAAAGACCGGGCACAAAGCTGAACGTACGGAAGACGCGAGGCACTGTGAAAAATGCTCAGTGTGGCGCCGGCAAGCACCACGCCATTCGTGGGACATTAACCTTTGGATTCATGGCTCATCACTCACCACAGTGGAGAGTGAGAGAGACAGAAAGGAAGAGAGAGAGAGAGAGGTAGTGATGAAAGACAGATGCATTGGAAAGGGAGGCTTAGACGAAACACTTGTTGAGAAAAAGGTGAAGTGTTGAGAGATACTAAAAGGAAGCAGTGTGAGGTGCACTCCCCTCCCGCCTCAGCTGCAGAGCTGTTGATCCTCCCCACAGTTGGGCCAGACATCTATCTACATCTATCTATCTATCTATCTATCTATCTATGGTATCTATCATATCTATCTATCTATCTACTGGATCTATCTATCTATCTATCTATCAACGTCAATCTCCAGTCGACCACAAATGGCATCCCAAGTGCAATGTACGATCACAAATACTCAGTAGTATTGTAATTAGTTCTGTCCATGCTGTGATACTGATGAGATATGTAGACTTTCTTAATGATGTACTCACTATCATGTTATCTTTTCTCTTACTATTTCACTATCTTCCTGTTTGTTTATACCTCCCCTCCCCCTGTCTTACTCCCCCTCTCCTCTCATTAGGAGTTGGTCCTCTCCTCTCATTAACTCTCCTTTGCTTCGCACCGATCCCCCACCACAACTTCTCACACCTTTTCATTTTCTTGTAACACATTCCTCATCTCGCCCATCCTCACCCTTCCTCTCTCTCTCTCTCTCCCTCCCTTTCTCTCTCTCTCACACGCTCTCTCTCTCTCTCTCTCTCTCTTTCTATTTCTCTCTCTCTCTCCTTGTCTCACTGACTGTGTTTACATGCACTTCAGTATCCAGATTATGAGGCTTATCCCGATTTTCACCAAATTCCGGATATGGTGTTTACATGATCACAGAAAAGCCTGGTTATTATTATCCCTGTACACATGATGAATAGTAGTATCCTGGTTACCAGCTATAAAGTGTTATTGCCACAGTTATTTGTATTAGAAACTTGAAAAGGTGTATGGAACAGTATCCCGGAACAGTATCCCAGAGTAGTCCAGATAACATATACGGATTTCTCAAAACTGGGATAAGGGCTTATCCGGGGTTCTGAAATTGGGATATGACGTTTACATGTGCAAACACAAAACCGGGAAACTTAAAAATCCCATAAATCCTTGGTGCTTGTAAATACAGTGTCTCTCTATATTGATTGATTGAGCTGGTAGTTGTTTCTTTGCATACTTGTAATAGATTATAATTTCAATTTCAAAACCAAATCTCTCTCTCTCTCTCACTCTGATCACCCAGAGGACTACAAGTCAGAGCTGCGGGAGCAGCTGCCTCTGATCGCGGGCTCGGCGGCGGCTGGCGTGGTCTTCATCGTGTCCCTGGTGGCCATCTCCATTGTCTGCAGCAGGTAAACACACACACACACACACACACACACACACACACACGACACCCAGCCCACAGTCTGCACTGCACATGCACATTTTGGCCAGTGGGCACACAGTCTGTTCATTTAAGGGCTGGCTGTCTCTAGCCTAGCACTGACCCTTGCAAGCTCTGTATAATCTGGAAGCCCTCCTTAGGGGTGTTTAGTAAAATATGACCGAGGCTCTGTCCACTCTAACCCTGGTGAATATGTATATGCATAATTATTTCTCCGTTTAGCCCTTCTAAAACAGCTCCGTTAGCCACACTAAAACAGCATATTCCGACACCGAAAACTATACTTTTCGAAAACGCTCTCTGAGGCGCATAAATGTGAAAACTCCGGGTTCGCGTTATAGTGTGTCCAGTGAAAACTCAGAGTGCCTCAGGCTAATCCGGAAGACCTATTGCTATCAGTTCTTTTGAGAAATATTGTTATGGGCCTTCTCATCAGCAGGTTTGGTGAGTTCTGTACAAGTTTAATGATTTCACTTGTCGTGCTTTCTTGTCTTGACGATAGCTACATGTGACAATAAAACCCTCACAGTTCTCTATCAACAGTATCAGGGTGGTAGTGAGGGAAGCTGTGGGATAGCAACACCTGGTAGACTGCACTCAAAAAGAAGAACTTTTTGTGGAAGCTAAAGAACCACTGTGTTTCTTGAAAAATGTTTGGGATATGCAGCCCACTGCCTTGTCATCCTCACAGAGCAACTGCGCTGGATTTGCTGAAATATTGGAGGAGCACAGTGCCTTTTGGACAACACGAGTCTTTTGTGTTGAATAATTAAACCGGTTGCACTAAAACTATTATGCAAATTGCTAAGTGTAATACAGCATGTATTAATGATACTGGGGTAATGACATGATGTAATGGGCTGCAAGGTGGCGGAATGTCTGTGTTAAAACCATGGGCAGACGCACCTCATCGCCACACATGCTCTTTGATCCCACACCCCACCTACCCCCACCCCATCCTCCCCGCTGTCCTCCTCGGCCACCCTCCGCGCCGTGGCGGGGAAATAAAGTGCGGACAAGGAGTGTGGAGATGTAATCTGGACATAATTAAAATCATCTCATTCGGCACACTTTATTCCCCCTGCCTTCTGCCCATTACCGTGTGGTCACTGCTTCAATTTGAGTCCGGCTCCTTCCTCGCCCACTACTTCTGGCCTGAGCTGCATACACAAAGACTGCGCTAATGGTGGCCCTACACTGACTTCTGCTTTTTCTTTATTTTCTCTCTCTTCCCTCTCTTCTCTCCCTTCTCCCTCCTCCATCCTCTGGCTCCCTCTCTCCGTGGCCTGGTCAGGAAAAGAGCCTACACCAAGGATCCTGTGTACAGTGACAAGCTCCAGCATTACAGCACTGGACGAGGTGAGTTGAACTCCGCCATTCAATACTAACCACTAACCCATACTGAGAGTGAGTGAGAGAGTGTGTGAGAGAGAGAAAAGAGAGAGAGAGAGAGAGAGAGAGAGGGGAATATAAAACAAAGCTGAGATATGTATAAATAATCCCCTCCCCCTACTCCACTACATTTAACACACACACATGCACCACCACTACTACCACATCCACCCTCACCCCCTTCAACCTTCCTCTGAGTAAAAATGACATTGATTGACACATCTCAGATATAATCATGATACCCAAGCCTTTCCCCGGAACTGGGGGGTGACTGAGCTGGGGGTTGACTTAGCACAGAGGAAAGATGGCGTGTGTGTGTGTGTGTGTGTGTGTGTGCGTGTGCGTGTGCGTGTGCGTGGCGTCGTCGTGCGTCGCGTCATAGCGATGCGTCGCGTCGCGTGTGATAATGCGCGTAATGCGTGTCGCGTCGCGTGTGTCGTATGCGTGTCGTGTCGTCGCGCGTATCGCGTCTGCGTCTGCGTCGTCGTCGCGATAAATCGCGTCGCGTCTTGCGTGTCGTCGCGTGTAATGTCGCGTGTGTCGCGTAATGCGTGCGTATGTGTGTGCGTGTATGTGTGTGTCGCGTGTATGCGTGTGTAATGTGTGTAATGTGTGTGTGTGTCGCGTCGCGTCGCGTGTGTATGTGTGTAATGTGTATGCGTGTGTATGTGTATGTGTAATGCGTGCGTGTGTGTAATGTCGCGTGCGTGTGTGGTAATGTCGTGTATGCGTGTGGTAGTACATGCGTCGTGTAATGGCTATTAATGTCTCGTCGTGTGTGTGTGTGTGTGGCGGAGGAAGGGAAGGAGGAAAAGGAGAAGGGAGAGTGGGAGATGTGTGAGCTAAATGAATAAGACGGAGACAGTGCGGCGGTGTGGCAGTGGCGAGGGCTTGGGGGGAGGGGGTCACAGGGAGGATGTGGGGGTTGTTGCTCGCCTGTTGAGGTTTGTCGAGCCTGACACTAAAAAAGCTCCACTAGTCTCATTTTTGTCATGCTTAAATCTGCCCTGCTCTCATTAGACCAGCTGGGGGAGTAAAAAATATGAGTCCTCTCACTTTCTTTGGAGACCCTCTCCCTATCTCTCTCTTTCTCTCTGTCTGTCTCCATCTTTCATTTTCCATTTCAGTCTTTCACTGCTCCTCTCTTCATCTGTCTCTCATTTTCTCTTCCCTTTCTCTCTGTCTTTCTCTCTCTCCCTCTCTCTCCCTCTCTTTCTTTTCTGTCTCTACCCCTCCCCTATCAGTCTTTACTTACACTGTTACAAGGGTAGGTGTTTTTATTTATTTATTATCCAGGCTCCTTCTTTTGCCAGCAAAATGCAATTAACATCACTGCTCCTGAAAGGCAAGATGTGAGGCGCAAACAGCCTTGCTCATCAAATAAGCAATTTGCAGAACAAGGAGCTAAAAACGAAATATCAGCACAGCACAGAATATTCACATTTTCTTTCTACAAGTGTCCAAATTATAAGGCTTTAGCCTTGGAGGCTTTATTCCTCAGATCAGTTGCCTCATGATATGAAAGGCAGTGTTCTAATTAGAAATACCACTTGCTCTGTTTATACAAAGTGCCAATTAAGTACATGTGTATTATTTGAATAAACTGCAGTAAATGGTTGTCACATGAATAAAAAACAAGCTGTTGCTAGGCAGAAGAAAAATAATCAATACAGGCAGTTCCTTGTTTTTATTCATAATTAGAGCTGCAACACTCTCTGCAATATTTATTCAGTGCACCTTTGTAAAGGAGTAGACAAAGGAGCTGTTTTTGTCGCTAGGTCAAGATGGCTCACACAAACCTCACACATCTGGGAGTAGAATAACAAGTGAAGAGAAAGAGAATTTAAAAACACACAGACACACACACACACACACACACACACACACACACACACACACACACAGACAGACACACACACACACACACAGACACACACACTGTCCTCTTCTCCTTTCTTTCTGTGTGTGTGTGTGTATGCGTGTGTGTGCATGTGCGTGTACAGTATGTGTGTCTGTGTGATAGACAGAAAGTCTGAGGGAAAGATTAAAACAGTTCTCTGGCTCTCACAAGAAGCAGCTAAGCACAAGGCAGAGCCCTCTGAGCCTCTGTAGACTCTGCTAAAGGCTGCTGTGTGGAGGCTTTCTAGCGCTAGGCCTTTGAGTGTGTACATTCAACTAGATTCATGGTCTCGCTTTCCCATTATTTCTCTCTCTCCCCATCACACACACACACACACACACACACAGAGCCAGTGAGCCATTGCTTCAGAGGCTCGTTAAAAGGCAGGCATCACAGCGTCTGCTGGTTCAGCATGGCCCTGGCTACCAACCTCAGGGACTTGTCTCGAGTGGCCAAGGGAACTGTAGGCTCTTCTGTTTATAGTGTGCTCTTATGTGGATGAACTTAATTTCTCTCTCTCTCTCTCTCTCTCTCTGTGTTTATGTGTCATGTGAGCATGTGTAAAACAGAGACACATTGGCCTTGAAGGCCTCTTACTGTAGTGGCTTTAAAGAGGCCTCCAGTTTTTATGTTGGTCATGGACGGCTCTAACTTTGATGAGCATTGGCCCCTCTGTAAGCAAAGGACTTGACTCAGTTACAGTCCTACTGTTATTATACAACAAGCCCACCTGGAGGTGACATGGAGAGAGATCTCTGGACTTTACAGTCAGGAGTTTTACAGTACCATTGTCTCTCTTCAATATGAAAATCCTAGTAAGACTAGAAAAAACAGAAACAGGCTCTTTGACCATTATGCATAGTCTTGTTGCATAGCCTCCTTGACATTGCCTCAGATAGCAAAGGTTTTAATTCAGAATGAACTCAGATCAGGCATGTCCACTGCTATCAAGAATTTGAGTGAAAGAGTCAAGCCTACTCCCCTGACTCCTGCTAGGCTGGACGTGACATTTAGATTGCTCCCCCAGGGGCATCACCAGAGCGGAGGGGCATTAGGGGCAGCTTTAGTCTTCCCTTTAGGCCACCCTATCAGGCTGCAAGTGGCCCACCCATCCATGTGAGCCTGCATCGACATCCTGTAATGCTGTATGCCCCCTACCGATCTCTGTGTGCACTATTGTGTGTATGTATTGATATTTTAGCTTGCACTAGAATACTGAGAAAAGACTGCGGTTTCCAGCTGCCCCGAATTGTTCTGTTTGTCATTCTCTAGAGATGTCTGCTGATTCCATCTTGCTCCACTCGAATGTATTATTTTTCTCTTCTCCACTTCCTCTCTCTCTCTCTCTCTCTCGACTTTTAAATATCAGTTTAGTCGCCTGTGCACCCAGTGGTGCTAATCGTCCTATCTCTGTGTAAGAAAGTGGAGATATAAAGAGTATATTTTGTAATGAAAGCCCTGGGAATAGAGAAATTTCATTAACTGGGAGAAGAGAAGACACAAGATAACTGCTCTGACTTTAAAGCAGCCATGTTGCTCTGCAGTGTTGTTGGCTTTTGTACCGCTCTTTACTTTTTGCACGAGCCATACCCGCACTAGACATGTGGAAGTGTATGATAAATTTGTGTGTATCTGATGATTATAGGATCCCGGTCACACATCTAAACACAGTTTATTTCAAATGGCTGTGGTGAGAGGGCCAGGGAAGGAAAAATAGACAGAGCTGTTTACATCATGTGTTTGAGGTCACATCTGCCCTAGTTCATTACAATGATTACAATCTCTTGCTCTCTCACTCTTTCACATCTCTCTCTCTTCCTCTCTCTCTTTCTTTTCCCCTCTTTCTTTCTGTCTGTCTCTCTCTATCTGTTTGTCTCCCTCACCTCTCCTCTTGCTCTCACAAAATTGAAATTGTATAAAGGGCAGAAATAGGGCAACTTCTGGCTTGGTGTGCAGTGCACGCCGAGATCAAGCATGCATACGATATTCGCACACAAACACACACACACACACACAGAGAGAGAGAGAGAGAGAGAGAGAGTAATATCTATATTTTAGCCATAGAATGATAAGATGAGCTGTTAATGGCTGTTAGACTAGATGAAAATAGAGACAAACTGCGTTTTTTAATTATGGATGAAAGAGAAATGAGTTTCCGTAAGAAAAGGCTGCCGGTTTGATCACATACAGGGTTGTGAGCGAGCGTGCGCTATTCATAGACCACTTTGTTTCTCTGTAGCTCAGAGATTGATCAAATCCAGTCTTGCATGTGTATATCTTTAATATCATTCTATTGAATGTTTATTTTAAAACAACTGAAGCTCTTATGAAGTGCATGATAACGTCCGCCTCTGCAACATAAAGCAAGCAGTCATTAAGTCTAAGTAATCCGGGGTACAATCACAGGGCTTAAATTTCACTGCGGGATTGCGGGTATTGCGCATAATTTGTTCAAGTCCCGCAACTCTAGCCATCATAATGCGAGAAATTCCCGCATACACTTTTACAACCTGTCTGATGACGTTAATATAGCCTAATCATTAAGTGGCGTGAATGCGGTGCTATTGACCGGACTGATCAACTACCGAGTTGAATTGAACATAGCCTCATGCAGACACACACACACACACGGAGAGAGAGAGAGAGAACCACTTTGCGCTTACGCAAATAGGCTACGCTACCATGGCAAACTTTTACATCTGGAAAGAGCTCCTTGGTAACTATCCTGCTAGCTCAGGTCACGTCAACACTTGATCCCAGAAAGATTGTCTTCGACATGTCAACATTTATTGTATCTAATGACATAGAAAACATAATGATTTGCATACACATACCGCACTATGCACAACTTTTATTCACTAGCGACTACAGCCTAAAACCGTCAGGTTGAAGGGGGGCTAATTACTCCATAGAATTACTCTCAGGTATTTTCTTAAAGTGACAGGCACTCAATTACACCTACTCATCACCAATGTGCACTCAATTGGACCTACACACCACATTAAAGATATGCCTAAGTGTTATAGGTTAAACGTCAATATGAGGCATTCAAATTACTAAATATGTTTAGCTAGTAGTAATAACTAGTAAAATGCTATACTTTAAAAAATGCATTATTAAATAAATACACTCTATATGAATTCAAAAATATATGATAGAAACATATCACATAAGCTATCATTTTCAGTGTGTGTTTGTGTGTGTGGAGAGAGTCAAGCAGAATCTAGGATGTCCACTGTTGTGAATGATCCCACTACAGTATATATTACTGATGACGTCAGGGTGGTGGGGGCCCCAAAATCAAACACTTTTTTTTAAAAAAGTATCGAAGTATTGAAATCGCAATTCTTGACTTGGTATCAGAATCGACCCCCCCTCCCCCCCAAATTGTGTAAATCCCCCCTACATGAATAACCTAAGGGGGGGATTCCCCCCCATTTTGAAAAATGAATTTTAAGCCCTGAATCATATTTAACTGCTATATCAGTGTTCTATGGAAATATATTATGTAAAAGGATATTCTTTCTAGCCTGAAAACCACACTGTAGTTCACTACATTGTACTCAGTGGTATAGACCCAGAGTAAGAAGTACACAGCAAAGGGTGACCTCATTTTGTCATTTAATCATTTCCTTCACCCATGTGCCTTACTCTCAGATCTCAGGGCTCATCATTACACTCCATATCTGAGGGTGTCCTTCAATGTCATTTTTTAAGACCACACACACTCACATGTAATATCCGCTTGTGTGGAGTACTGCAGCTCAGGATGTCCTGCTGGGAGGCAACAGTACATGAGCAGGGAAGGAGCATATTTAGTCTGAGGAGGCAACAGTACATGAGCAGGGAAGGAGCATATTTAGTCTGAGGAGGCAACAGTACATGAGCAGGGAAGGAGCATATTTAGTCTGAGGAGGCAACAGTACATGAGCAGGGAAGGAGCATATTTAGTTTTTTCTTTCTTTTTCTTTTCCTTTTTCTCTCCTTTTGTGTCCTTGCTCGTTTCTCTGTGCGTAGAAATAGTCAACACCCTGAACCTCCACACCTATTGCTTCGGCAGGGAGCAATTTGATATCGGCACAGTTTGATCTGTTTACGAGGCCCTGTGGGATGAGTATCAGTGGAAATTGGATTCATTTCTATCAAAGGGCAGAGCTGTGTGTGCTCCCTCCCAAGGGAGGCGAGGAGAGGAGGCAACAAACGGGGGTCGAGAGCACATTCCCTCTGTTTCCTATCCTCCACTGGAGTTTTTTTTTTAATGATCAAGCCCAATTGTTTTATTGTGTCTCCTTGATATGAGGTAGGGGCTTCTCAAAGTGTATGCTTCGGCAAGGGGTTATTAGCCAGGTGCATCTGGTACATCTTGGGCTGATTTGTGCAGCCTTGTTTCCCAGCACCATGCCGAGACCTTTTGTTATTACTGACTTTTCTACACACACACACACACACACACACACACACACACACACACACACACAAACACATGTTCGCACACACACACACACATACGCACACAGAGACGTGTACATGGGTACATGTACACTTGAGTACACACTCACACAAAAAAGACTGAGGAGGTTAAGCACATTAATTATTAGATGTAAATAAATAAGTAAATAAATGAATGAATGAATGAATGAATGAATGAATGAATGAATAAAACCATGAACCTGCTGGCACAAAAAAAACCCTTGAAACATGACAGTGATCCCTATTCTTAATTGTTCTAGAACTCTCTTTGAGACCAGATCTGACTAACTGCCACTCCCCCATCGGCTGCCCGACCCACTTCTCAGGCTCCCCGGGGATGAAGATCTACATCGACCCCTTCACCTACGAGGACCCCAACGAGGCTGTGCGCGAGTTCGCCAAGGAGATCGATGTCTCCACCGTCAAAATCGAAGAAGTCATCGGGGCAGGTAAAGATTCATTTTGCTTTATTTGTGTGTGTGCGCGTGTGTGTGTGTGTGTGTGTGTGTGTGTGTGTGTGTGTGTGTGTGTGTGTGTGTGCCCATGTATGTGCCTGTGTCTTTGTCTGTGTGTTTTTGTTACTGTGTGTCACTGTGAATATGCTCTTACACACTAATGGCAGTAGATTAGCAGGATTTTCTATTCTGTGTGTGTGTGTGTGTGTGTGTGTGTGTGTGTGTGTGTGTGCTCCTGTGTGTAGCAGTGAATGTGCAAGCCTGTGTTTGTGTCAAGTGGCCTGTTCCGGCAGCATGTAGGCCACCTGTCCCAAGGCTGGCTGCTGGGCCACAGAAATAGCTCTGACACAGAATCACAGGCTTCTGGGTCCCCTCTCTGGAGAGCTCTGCTCCTGGAAAACCTATTGCCTCTGCTCGGGCTAGACACTCACACTGAACACTACCTGACACACACACACACACACACACACACACACACACACACACACACACACACACACACACACACATAAATACATAGAAATTTACAGTCTCCCTAACTTCCTGTCCAAGGCTGCAGTAGATACATGTGTTTGAATGTGAAGATTGCTAGAGAAGATTGCTTCGTCTGACTGCAGTATTGGAGGCCATGGGGGGAAGCGAGGACTCCTGCAAATGTGGATTAAGAGGAATTGGCTGATCTTTGCACACATCTTCTGCATATGATTGTGAATGTCCTCTGTTTATGGTCCCCCTCTTGTTAGCTGAATGATACATATTTGACCAGGGCACAACACGTCCACATAGCACATCACCTAATAGGTCAGGTGAGGCCAACACCGCAGGACTGGCCTCCTGTGTAGCTTCCAGGGAGTGGGCCAGATGTAGAGAGGATACATCACAATCCCCACACTGTGCTTTGTTCTGTGTTTTACAAACTGAATCACAGAGGACCTCGCGGTGAGACTGAGATGGGTAAACCACCTGAAGCACTTCATCCTTTTTCTGTCTTTTTTCACAGTGCATAAGAAATGAAGAATGATACAGTATAGAAGGGGAAATAGGCCTTGATGTATGCTGTGAGATTTGTGAGCATTTGCCTGTATGGTAAATCTTGCGTTCCCCTCTGCCCTCCCTCTGTCTTCCCTCTCTCTAGGGGAGTTCGGGGAGGTGTATAAGGGCCGCCTGAAACTGCCAGGCAAGCGGGAGATCTACGTGGCCATCAAGACGCTGAAGGCGGGCTATTCGGAGAAGCAGAGGCGGGACTTCCTGTCGGAGGCCAGCATCATGGGCCAGTTCGACCACCCCAACATCATCCGCCTGGAGGGAGTGGTCACCAAGAGCCGCCCCGTCATGATCGTCACGGAGTTCATGGAGAACGGCGCACTGGACTCCTTCCTCAGGGTGGGTAAACGAGGGGTGATGGCGGAGGCCGCCTCGGCTTGTGAATGTGTGTGAGAGAACTTCCTCATAGGTCAGGAGTTTGAAGTCAGACGCACACTATTTTAACATGGTGAAGTTAGTAAAAAGTAGAAAGAAGACAGTAGGAAGTAAAAGGTCCTACCACATATTAATTCCAACTCTTGAGTCCGGTAGATTGGTGCTAATAATATCAACATAATAAAAACAGTCATGATGAAATGTGGGCCAAATATGCATAGGACAGATTACAGTGTTGATGCCATTATTAAAATGCACATGTTTAAACCAACCTCAGCCAATCCTAAAGGAGGAGCATGAAGGAGTAGTGAAGGTCCTGGTCTACAGGTCAGGCAGCTAGACGAGGATCTCGCCAAAAGAGACAGGAAGGCGGAGACAAATTGGTACTCGTTTGTCGATGTGTCTGTAGTCCATATTTTCACATCTTCAAACTGTAAACCCACCTACTGCCCAAGTTATACTGACCCAGGGATATTTCAGTCACATTGACGGCTTGTGGAGATTTCTAGTGATGGATTACTTTCTCAGATGCCTTAAGAATAACAGATTCTGCCATTTGAAAGTGTGGGATGGAGCTTCTTCAGCGTACACAACTCTCAATCACCATTCGGAAATGCTGAGATAAGAGTAGCTTGTGGGCGTGTTCAAGCTAGAGCCTCGCCTCACTTAGCAAGCAGGACTCACACAAACAGAGATAAGACATCAGTAAATGGGTTTGACTGCCCGTGGATAAGATTAAACAACATTCCCAGAGTCGTGCGAGACAACCATAGCCTCCTTGTTAATTATTTGAGTGATGAAGTTATAAGCACCTGGTTTTGAGCATTTCTCCCTCACTCACAAATGCCAGAGTCCCTCCTCTCCGTTTTACCATTCACGCCTGGAGGTCTTAATAGACTCCATTTGGCTTTTTTTTGGATTTTTAATCAATGTTCAGCCCATTTTCCCCCCAATCCAATGGATTGGTTTTCTCTCAGCTTTGATCTAGCGTTGGTTTAAAGAGCCCCTTTGAAGTTGGCTTTGCTTGCCGCCACATCCGACTTGTGTTCCCATCGATCTTCCTACCCCCATGTTTGCTAGTGAGCACAAGGTTCAAAGAATGCACTTCAGACATGGACGAAGGTAGGGTGGGGGTCGGGGTGGTGATGGGGTGGTGGGTGGGGGGGACAAGGTTTATCAGCCTTCTAACCTCAAAGACTCACATTTCCATGTCTTTCAGCACATCGAGAATGCAGAAGGCAGAATAGTCTTTTCAAGAGCAAGGCCTTTGGGAAATTGAAATGTTCTCAGAGCGTGCACAAAAAAAGAGAAAAGATTTTAACATCAATAGAACAACCAATGTTCTGTGCATCAATGGCATCTGATTGAGTGCATTCAAAAGAAGCACGCATGCAGTAGTAAACACATTGGGTGACGGCCTCTCATGTTTGGATGTGTCGGCCCCCATCTGCTCTTTTAGTCAGTTAACTGTGAGTTGACCATACATCACTCCCGCTGAGCACATACAGAATGAAAACTGTCCAGAACACACACACACATACACACATACACACACACACACACCATTGGGCTTGGCCTTCACTAGTGACCTTCCCCACCTTTATAACCTCATAAAATGTTTGTGTGTGTGTTTGGGAGAGGGAGGCGGTGAGCTATCTTTGACAGCTGTGTGACATTGCCTTTGTTTTTTGACATTGCCCCCATCACACACTCCCTCCTCTCCTTCAATCGCCACGGCAACCTCCGCAGCAAAACGACGGCCAGTTCACCGTCATCCAGCTGGTGGGCATGTTGCGCGGCATCGCGGCCGGCATGAAGTACCTGTCGGAGATGAACTACGTCCACCGCGACCTGGCCGCCCGCAACATCCTGGTCAACAGCAACCTGGTGTGCAAAGTGTCCGACTTTGGCCTGTCACGCTACTTGCAGGACGACACCTCCGACCCCACCTACACCAGCTCCCTGGTAAGCTCTCGTCCACTCCTGCATCCGGCTCCCCTCTGCTCTGCACAAATATGTGCACTCATGGTCTAACACAAGACACTGTCTCCTATCTCTGCAGTTATATCCTTGAAACGTCTTTGCTTGTGTGTGTGTGTGTGTGTGTGTGTTTGCTGAGGCCCTAATGTAATGTGGTCTCGCTGCCCTTTTCATCCATTGGTCAAATAAACAGGCAAATAAATGACCAGTGAGCATGGTTGGAGGGGGTGTTGCAGTGTTAGTCTGTAACATGTTAGCACTAGGGCTGGACACACTGATTTGAATGCAGGAGGAGTTCACTGGGAGACTGCTGATGCCGCTGGCCACTGAGGCCCACTGGACTCCAATCAGACCAGCCTTTACCCAGACTTCCCTTCTTATTATTACTAGTGTCTGTGCCCTGGAAGGGACTCTCCTTATGAGTTGCTGGGAGCGTCAGGTCTGTTATAATTAACTAATGTATTCAAAAACAACATTTCCACAACACTTGAGTCTGTCTACAGCTCAGCTCATAAAGATTTGTTTTTCATGTTTATGGATGATTTAGCATTGCAATCTCATAGCGGCTTTAGGAGCCAGCGTTTGTGTGTGTGTGTGTGTGTGTGTGTGTGTGTGTGTGTGTGTGTGTGTGTGTGTGTGTGTGTGTGAGTGAGAGAGAGAGAACGAGACACACAGAGAGAGTGAGAGAGAAAGAGAAGAGAGAGAAAAATGGAGAGGTCTGGCCTTTTGGTTTGTTGTCAAAGGACAGCAGGACAGCACTTGAAAGCAACAGCCTCAGCCCAGTCTTTTATTAAAAACAATCCACTGTCTCTGCCAAATGAATGCATCCCTTTGTGTGGAAAGCCTGCTTTTGCAGCATGTCTCTTCATTTACTGCACTTGTGGTGAATAAGCAGAAAGATGGTTGCCATAGAGGGCTGAAGACTGTAGTCTTCTCCAGGATGACGTAGGAAGACATTTTGAGCTCTGAGTGAGTGCAGACAAGAGGCTGAGCAGACACGCCACAAGCCTCCTGTGGAGACTGCTGATTGACAGGAGACTGAAATACAAGTGTGAACAGGGTGTTAAAATGGCTGGAAGTGATTCTGTCATCCATCCATCCATCCATCCATCCATCCATCCATCCTGTGGTTGTTAAATGCCCCCGGGGTCACATTGGCCTCAGGGTTACAGAAGGAGTTGCTATAATTGGCATTGATAATATCGTGGTGTGCCACTTCCTATATAGGAAGGGTGTACAGTATGTACAGTATGTGAGGCTGCAGGTGATTTGAATACATTAAATACATACGGTATGTTTTTAAACCCCTGCCATTTACACTTTGGCTATTTTTGCTGCATCCATGTTATTATGGATTTGTGACTGAGGAAGATATGATGTTTGTTGGGATTTTTAGAGATACTTTTTTCTACTTGAATATTGCACGTGGTGGATTTCAATCCTCTCACTCTGTTAAACTATGACTGTAACGCTCCATCTATACATGGTAACTGTAATAAAACTAAAAAGTAAATTAAGCAGAATCCAAATTATTAATAAGTCAGTAATATTGTTGGCATCATTTCTGTTGATGTTTACAACTTTTCCATATCTGTGTGTGTGTGTGTGTGTGTGTGTGTGTGATTGGCTGGGTTATGTGTGTACTGCCTTGGCCAAGCATTTGGGCTTGTATGTACTCACTCGGGTCCAGTTCACTGTTAATTAATCCACGCAGTGTCGGTGACGGCCGCCCCTTGGCTCTGTGACCTCGACCGTTATGAGCCAAGTGCAGGCAATCTCCGAGCAAGGCCACAGGAATCACAGGGAAATTACATTTTGCTGACAGGGCCTGATTTACTCACACATTGACCTCCTCCGATAAATTAGCACCCTTTTTCATTTTTGCTCTTCTTCTTTATTTCATTTTATTTTTGCCTCCCTCTCTACTATTTCTGCCCACCAATTAAGTTTGCTGCCTCCCTGCACAAAGCTGTTGGATGGGTACTTAATTGCATTTCATTAACCCGGCGGTTCACTTAGAGCTCAGGGCACTGCCCTCAGACCAGTTTACTGCAGATGAGAAAGTGGGCTTGACGTGTCTTTTTGTGTGTGTGTGTGTGTGTGTGTGTGGGTGTGTGGGCGTGTGGGCTTCACGTGTGTGTGTGGGCTTCACGTGTGTGTGTGTCCTCCACTCTAGAAATCAACCCTTCACTGGGGAAGAATAGATTATTCCATCCATCTATTTATGGATTTGCCATGTGATCCCCCACACCACCTTTCAATATGATGATTCATCCATCCATAATGTCATCCCACCCTACACCCACCCCTCAGTGTGGCAGCTCCTGTTTGGGAGAGTCTGGAGTGGTATGTGTGTGTGTGTGTGTGTTTGGCTATTCCGTAAGTTTACAGGCAGCCCAGAGCGTGGGGGTCACGCTGGAGTGACATCCAGGGCGGCCTCTCTCGGCTCTCGCCTGGGCCCAGTTTAGAGGTGAGGTCGAGGGGAGAGCTCATCTGTCAACCTCCATGACCCTCCAGGGACGGTCGGTTAGCTTCGCTTCACTGCCACCAGCAGCTGTCTGTGTATCCGGCCGCCCCGCTCTCTCCATTTGCATCCTTTCTGACGCTCTCTCCTTCTCAGCATATGGCCACAGCCTTCTGTTGTTTTCATTTTACACAGTGGCTGGAATGCACACTCTGCAAAGGTTTAGATGTATTCAATTCAACCACGTGTGCTCAGAACAAGGGAATGGTATTCATTTCCCTGAAAAAAAAAAAAAAAACATAAGAAACAAAGAAATCAAAAGAAAACAAAGAAATCACAGCAGTGGCCACTCTCCATGACGGAATCAAGCAGTGATGCCCTTGCACTAACCTCATCTGTCTTGGGCAGCCTTGCTTCATCCTGTGGACACTGTGGATCAATGTGCTGGTTTTACTGGGACTGATAGTTTGGACTTGGTTGGGGTGGTGGTGGTGGTGATGGTTGTGGTGGTGGTGGTGGTGGTGGTGATGGTTGTGGTTGTCGAAGGGTGGAGGTTAGGGAGTTAAAATTGAAAAACACCCCCCCCCCTCCCCCATCCAATGCCCCTGCTCTCTCTCCTGCGCCACAGTGAAAAATGCTGCCGTCTGGCACCTTCCATTACGGATGTGGATGGTTCAGTGTGATTTCAAATGGAAAAACGAAACTATTTGCAGTCCAGCGAGAGCGGAGGGGTGGGAGCCCCCTCTTCACCTGAAGCATTTTTCTCCTTTTCATTCTTTCTTTCTTTCCGTCTGTCTTTCTTTCATTCATTCTTTTTTCTAAAAACTCTGACAGGCATGCTGCTGTCGCTTGGCGGAGGTGCCAGTTTTCGGGATTTTAATTTGGGATTTCACAGTGATTACCAGCCGTTTGCTGCCCCCATTACCCAGTCGTGCTTGCTGGGAATCGATTTGCTGCCGCCAAGCTCCCCCAAACAGCACGAGCCGCCCTGACAGTTTGGGCGGGGGAAGGTGATAATCTCCACCCCACCCCCCATTAATATGTAAAGGAAGGACATGACAAATATGAGCCTTCACATGCTGTCATCCGACACCTAACAAAGGCTGTCAGAAGCTCACCTGCTTTTGATAAATGCCAGCTGACAAACGCTGGCGAAGTGGAGCATCGACCCTGCCTCCTCCGCGGCTGTCTGCAGCCATGCTGGCCCTGCATAACTCATACAGGATCAATGTGGAGCACGCAGACGGCAGGTGTCAGCAGTACGAGAGGCTGTACTCCACCCAACCCCCACCCAAAACCCGCACCACCCACGCCACACCAGGCTGTTTACCGGATTGGATATTTACACTGAGAGACAGAAAGGGAAGAGCAGAGGATTGGAGGAGGAAGAAGAAAAGCTTCATCAAAAGCCATTAACTAGGTTATGAAATCCAAGGTTATAATCTAATATGTTTTTTTTTTTTAAATGGGGATCAAGGCAAATGAAATCAGAAGCGCATGGCTAGAGGATTAGCGTGTGGAGATGTTGAGGTTTAATTTGCGTTGGGCCCCTCTGGCACCTGGGGCTTACCGTCTGTGAGGGCCCAGAGCCTCGCTTGGTTTGACCCCCCCTCCCCACCCCACCTCCAGGCTTGTGGAGGAGCGAGGAGATTGTGTGTGTAGATTGGGCTTGTAAATAGATTTCCTGGCTAATGTTATTGCGCCACAAATTGGACTTTAGTCTCAAGTGGTCATTTTTGGAATGGGGAGATATGACTGAATTAGATTGATGCCTTTTGTTATGTGATGAGTTGGGCACAGTCAAGCCAGACAGACAGAGATGATGTGATTTCATTTGGAGTTTGATTTTATTTTTACGTAATTACCAAATGAATGTTCAATGGGCACTTTTAAATTTTTAATGGCAGTCTACCTTTTAACATTCGTTCATTCATCTCTCTCTCTCTTTCTCTCTCTCTCTCTCTCTCTCTGTGTGTGTGTGTGTGGAATCCTAACCCTTTTGTTACAAATTTAATTGCTGGAAACATATCCCCCATCCGGCCCCAACATGTGAAATGATGCATTTAATCCTGCATGATGAGGCATGGCTCACCGCTGCCTCTCAGACAAGCAAAAGGCCCTTCTTCCTGCATCGGAGGAGCTATGGAAATGCAGGTCCATTTCCTCCTTACTGAGCGGGAAAAAACTGTCCATTGCCAATCGTTTCGTCCTCGGGACATTAAATGGCTATTGATGGAGCACTTTCTCCCTTGCCTAAGTAAATGTGCTTACTATCATTTCAGTTTGCTTTGTTTAGAGGAAGATAAAAGCCATAATGGCAAACTGCTGCGGCAGCTGAACTAGAGAAAGGCTATGCATTCCTTTTCCTCTTTCTCTGTTTGGAACTTTGAAAGATGCAACGAGAGTGAGAGAGAGAGAGAAAGAGAGACAGACAGACAGAGAGAGAGAGAGAGACGTGCTTTCTGAGATGAAACGGTATTGTGCCCATTATCTCCTGCCTTATGGATCATTGTGTCTGTTGGTGTCTCTGAATATTTAGAGTTGCTGCTTTGCATGTCATTAATGGGACTCTGTTTTTAGACTTTTTTGTTCTCAGGAGAAAGTAAAACCATTTCATGATTGGGTCCATCTGTCATGGTTGTCTTTTTCTAACCCCATATGTTTTTGATTTTGATACACACACCAACTCACACACACACATTTTGCACATACACTCACTCTCACACTCACACTCACACTCACACTCACACTCACACTCACACACACACACACACACACACACACACGTGTGTGTATGTGTCACATTTTGCCCGCTGTCAGCTTTTGATCACAAACAATTCCTCACCTGCCACCGAGCCCCCATTCCCTTTTCTCACCTGCCGCCACCTTCACTCACCCATCTGTCTC
>NC_063189.1:41675142-41706817 GCF_017589495.1 Alosa alosa
AATGGCAAGGGCCTTCAGAGCCCTCGCGTTTCCACGGCGACCGCTCACGCTGCCAATCCCGCGAAAAACCAGCAGGCAGTTAGCACATGAGTTATCGGCCCCTATAGTGGTAGACTCTGTGGCCTTTGTGTCTCTGCCTTGAAAACATACAGAGAGACAGAGAGAGAGAAAGAGAGGAAGGAGGAAGAAACAGACACATGTGTAGAAAGAGAGAAGATAGAAAGGTCTATTCCCTGCACTGCTAATAAACTATCTCATAAATCTTAGAAATCTTAGGTGAACACACACACACACACACTCACACACAGATGCACACACTGCACATTCTTGCAATTTCATGCTTTACTGTACCTGCTGGCTTTAGCAAAGTAATTACGAGCGAGTGGATTATCCAATAGTAGATCAGATGAGAAGGGAAAGGGGCGACGTGCTTAAAATAGGCACAGGCTTTCAGCAGACGCGCCCTTCAGCTCCGTGGCTAGCCAGGGTTAGCGTGTCAGCGCTAGCGAGGGCACTGATAGTTAAATGGGTGGAACAGCCTTGGCACAGAGGGGATTCTGGGGGTGGGGTGAGGGTGGGGGTGATGGTGTCCGTACACAGTAGTGTTGTCCTCCGCTGCTCTATGGCCTAGAGGGTCATCATCATCTGTAAACAATCTGGACGGAGGCCATCCATCCACAGAGCTCTGGTGCCCCCCCAGCTCCATTCACTATATCAGTTCTCCAAACCATATTTTATAACAATTTCTCTGTGTATTTATATACACTGTCAATCTATGCTTCCTGCTGGCCTGACAGAAATGAGCTTGGATCACATGCAAACTACACAAACCTCTGCAGACAGCAGAGATGTGATATCCTGCTGAGAAAGCACTATCTTCTTTCAGGTGGTGTGGGTCAGGTATTTTAAGATAAAGAGTCAGAGGAAGTAGAGTGAGATGGTGGAGAGGATGTGGCTTACAGAGGTGACAACTGGGGAAGAACAGAATGGCTGTCTCAAACCACCTACTTGCACACTTCAAATGCTTAGTTTAAGTATATAGTGCAGATATTGGGACAGTCCTTAACATCTTAACATCAAATACTTAACATCACCATGACACTCACTCACACAGAGCACCTTACCTTACCTTACTATGCACAGAGAATCACAGGCTCAGTCCCTGCCTCAGTCATTGCAAGCGCCTCTGATTGATTAATCACCACTATGTGGATACTGTTTTTAGAATTGATTTAGATTAAGTGTTAGTTAGTATAATTTGTATTTTAGTATATTTTGTATATTCTTTATCTTCTACTGTCCTTATTGCTTAGTTGTGTTTTTATACTTTAATGACTTTTTCTGCTGTTAAAGAATGTGTATGTGTTGTCTGTATGCTGCTGAGACCTTGAATTTCCCTTGGGGATCAATAAAGTATCTATCTATCTATCTATCTCTCTATCTCTCTATCTATCTATCTATCTATCTATCTATCGAAAAGTGGGCACAATACAAATAAGCGCTCAGTTCACACTAGCAATGTACTGATGGAAGTATGCGGTTTGAGACACAACATATGTGTCCATTTTCTACACCATGCTGTTGCTATATGCTAACTTCAGGCTCTGTGGCTAGCTCAGAGTCATTAGCTGTGCGTTGTTTATTGTTTATCTTGGACCAAATGGACTGTCATGGTTGTTGGCAGGTGATCAACGCCATCGAGCAGGACTACCGGCTGCCACCGCCCATGGACTGCCCTGCCGCCCTGCATCAG
The DNA here is from genome assembly GCF_017589495.1 of Alosa alosa. Taxonomy (NCBI): domain Eukaryota; kingdom Metazoa; phylum Chordata; class Actinopteri; order Clupeiformes; family Clupeidae; genus Alosa; species Alosa alosa. The sequence goes on from NC_063189.1 coordinate 41,676,896, forward strand.
CTCATGTTGGACTGCTGGCAGAAGGACCGCAACGCCCGGCCGCGCTTCAACGACATCGTCAACACGCTAGACAAGCTCATCCGCAACCCCACCAGCTTGAAGGCAATGGCCAGCATGCCCCCTGTGTGAGTGGTACACACACACACACACACACACACACACACACACACACACACACACATTGTAGATGTTTTGAGTACTGAACAGATGCATCTGTATATGTGCAGAAGCAAAAAAGAAATGCCCCTCTGTGGTGACTGCAATTAGATAAATGCTGAAAAAACAGATCCATACACACAAACACACATTCACACACACACACACACACACATACCCACATACCCAGACATGTGCTCTCTCTCTCTCTCTCTCTCTCTCACACACACACACACACACGCACACACACACACATTAACACACTCATGCTGCGTGTCTGTCATAAGCCCTGCGTGGTGTAATGTGTGTGTCGGCCGGTGGCCTGTTCCCTCCTGCAGGCCCTCACAGCCCCTGCTGGACAGGTCGGTGCCGGACTTCAACACCTTCAGCTCGGTGGAGGAGTGGCTGGCGGCCATCAAGATGAGCCAGTACCGAGACAACTTCCTCAACTCCGGCTTCACCTCACTCCAGCTGGTGGCACAGATGACTTCAGAGTGAGCGCCCTCTCTCACACACACACACACACACACACACACACACACACACACACATAGGGGAGATGGGGGGGTTCTGGTGTCAGGGGAAATCAGAACCCCCATCTCTCTCTCTCTCTCTCTCTCTCTCTCTCTCTCTGTCCCCACGTCACCTCCCAGAAAATGACCCACTGGACACAGCACTGTTATTTTAGAAGCTCAGGCTTCCTGGGGCTCTCAGCACATAAAACAATGATGTGTCACGTTTGGCTGAATCCCTCTGTGACAGTCTATGTAGCCACTATCTCTCAATTGTTGCGTTTTCTGCATTTCTCAGTAACAGAGCTATCTGACTTGACTCACACGTTTGGAAAAGATTGTGGCAGAGTGAGAGCAGAATATTAATTGAAAAAAAAGGAAAAAAAGGTAAAGATTTGGAAAATTGTTGGGGCATGAAGGAAGGTTCTTTGAAGACAGCTTACATTGTTCTGAGCAGATGGCAGCGGGGTGCTGGAAAGGCTATCTCCAGAAGGCAGCACTCGCCATGATCTGACTACATCTAAACGATGTTTCAACTTTCACTCCTAGATGTGAAAATCTCATTACCTCTCTCTTTCTCTCTCTCTCTCTGTCTTCCTCTCTCTGATTTGAACAATATTTTACTTTCTCACACTGCACCCCTCTTGGTCTCCCTCTCTCACACACTTTTTCTCTCTATCCATCTCTCTGCTCTTCCCTCTCCTGGTCTCTGTTTTTTTTTTCACTTACTCTATCTCTTCCTCTCTATTTATCTCCCAGCTTTCCTTCTTATGGTTCCTCTCTTTTTCACTTTCTCTCGCTATCTCTGTGGTCTCCTACTTCTTGGTCTCTCTCTCTCTCTCTATCTCTGTCTTTCCCACCTTTGATGTAATGCACTCACATGCATGCGTTCCGAACACGGGCATGAACAAAGAATGGTGCCTGATAAGATGTGTGATCCGCTGTTAATTAGTAGCCAGGTTATAATCCTTTGCTCAAACACAGACTCGCACACTCTCTGCGCTTTCATGTGCTAATGCGCCAAAGCGCCTTGCCCCTGCTTCAGTCAGTTGGGGAGTGGGCGGCTAGCCGCCAAGGTCTTCTCCGCCAAGGTCTTCCCGCCGACGTCCTCTTATCTGTTTATAGAGGCTAGCAGTGCGAATTTAATCGTCAGTTTGGAGGGAGAAAAAAACAAAAGTGTTAGTCGTTCTTGAGCTCCTGAGAGTTAATTAAATATGTGTTTGCTCTAGTCTCTTATGGATGCTTTGTGACATCCCTCCTCACACACACACACACACACAAACAAACACACACGCACACACACACACACACACACACACACACACTCACACCAATAAAAATACAGTAAAAATAAAAATTGCCTTCATTTTTGGGGATGTTTGGTGTGTTTGAATATGCCTGTTGATTCTGTTGATTAGCACATGAATACAGGCTCCAGGTGCTGGGGAAGGGGGGGGGGCTTGTTTATCAAAGGGCCCATTTGGCATAAAGAGTTTTTTTTTCCGCTTCTCTGTTGAATCTCTGCCGTGTGTGCACATAAAGTTACAGCTGTTTGTGCATGATGTGATTGTGCTTATGCATTATTTCCATATTAACTGGGTAGCGCATCATACACACACACACACACACACACACACACCACCCTGTGCATACACCTTTATGCATGTGTTAAGCTCAGGCCGTGCATGGTGTTGTTGTGCTCTGCCCTTGCTGCAGGGACCTGCTGAGGATAGGCGTTACGCTGGCCGGCCACCAGAAGAAGATCCTCAGCACCATCCAGTCCATGACGCTGCAGGGCAGCCCGTCACCCACTGCCCTGGCATGACTACAGCAGACACCCGGCGACGCCATCGGGACAGGGTCAGGGTCGAGGACGGGGACAATGGGCATGGGGACCGGGAGCGTCCGCCGGAGTCGCCCGCGCGCGACCCCTGACCTTTCACCTGAGCACGCCAGGGTGGAGACTATCATCTTAATCTGAGGAGCCGAACCGCCACACATCCTGAAGAAAGAGAGAGAGAGAGAGGAGAGGATAGGGGGAGAGAGAGAAAGAGAGAGGAGAGGAGAGGAGCCCTTTCATCTCAATGGGACGATGACCCGCTGGAAACACACACTCCAAACACAAGGGGCGGCTGTGCTTTCAGCTAGCCAGCCAGCCGGCCAGCCTCGCCAGTGGGCCAACCAGCCTCGCATCTGTCCCCAACCCAGCCAGGGACAGACTGAAAACACAAACACCAGGAGCATCAAACACCATAGGGTTGTCCACAGCCAGGAGGGATGTGTGCAGGCTGATCATCGACAGGAGGAGAGAGGAGAGGAGAGGAAGTGCTGATTTTTTGAGCTCCCCTTTAGTCTTTATTTGCTCCTGATACTCTTAATGGGTTGTTTTTTGGGCAGCATCAAAGAAATATGATGCAACAAGGAAAGCTTCATGTTTGTCCATTTGTACAAAAAAAGACAGATACCTCTTCAGTCTTTCCCTTTCACTCTTACACTACCTGTCTAGTCGAAGGATTGTGGGCTTTGCCAAAGGACTCTTCAAAAGTCCACATCCAGATTTTAGTCAATTTTAGGGGGTGGGTGGGATATACAGTATATAAATATGTGTGTATATCTCTGAATAAATATGAATATATCTTCAGAAATAAATCTTCATATTGAAGGTGACATGTAATGAATATATATGTACATACTGTCTCTGCTTGCATTTTTGGGCAAAGACATGTTGACTGGAGTAAAATGGACATTACGATTACTAAAATGGACATTAGAGATGCAAGCCAACGACTGGAGACGAAGCAGAAGTCCTTGTAGACTTGCATCAGTCAGTGTGAAAGAACTCATGGACAAATCTTGGACAGACTGTGGTGGCTCCTAGTCAACATTGTACAAAGCTGATATAGAAGTCTGTAGAATTGTGTAGGGGAGAAAAAAAAGATTATGTTTAATGACCCCTGCCTAGATAGTGACTCTGGCCTTGTTCTGACTCTGATCTGGCTCTGATGTGGCCCTGATGTGGCCCTGATCTGGCCTGGTTTGGAGTTGGTGTATATCTGTCTAGGTGCTTATTGTGGGTGTTCTTCATGCTGTGCTTCGCTGGCTGACACTCGCTTGTACAGAACCGTATTCTTTTTAGTGCTTTCTCTCTTGTTTAATGTCGAAGTGCTTGGAAGTATTGAGAACAGTGGGGAGTGTCAGGCCAATGCTGCCCCAAACGCTCTGGTACGTACGTAACTACACGTTGATGTTGTTGCACTGTTAATATACTGTAATAATGTTCGTCCTACAGGGTCAACACTAAATGTCTGGAAAAAAAATGTTTACAAAAAAAAAATCTTTTGGTGTCAGATGCTGGTTAAACTGGAGAGAAGGGGTTAAAACAGCAAAATGGTCAGTGTTATTCAGCGTCAGGAAGTGCACACCTTGCTTTTTAATGCAGAAAAATTACCTGTCATGGTAGGTTACCCTCAGTTCCAGTGACATTATAGTGAACGCGTTTTGGCTAATGCAGAGGCTCAGATGAGCACAGCCCCGAGCGGAGCCGCAAACACAAACACAAAACACACACACACACATGCACACTAACGTCTGCACGAGAGGAGAGGAGAGGAACATCTGGGCATAGCTCTGCCAGACGCCCAATGCCATCCCAATGAGCGCACTCACTTTAGCAGTTATAAAGAGCTCTCTCTCTCTCTCTCTCTCTCTCTCTCTCTGCTGGCCTGGTCCGGTCCAATCTGGTCGTTCTGGTTGTGTCGCTTGGGACAGGAGTGACTAAGTGCTTTCCCCCACTGTTGCCATGGTGAGCTAGTTTGCCGTGTCAAAGGGAATGAGAGGTCTTAAATTCACTGTGCTCACTTGGGTCCATCATCCAAATACTATATATATCCCTCTGTAATAGATGGTGTCAGGCGCTGAAGTTGTCTAGGAGTTAATGGGACTCAGGGAGAATGTTTGCGATTGTGAGAGAAGTAAAAAGATAGAGGAAGAGAGTGCTAAGGATGTGTTAACAAGCACTATGGGTGGGTGTGGTTTTTTGATATCCTCACACAGCAGCCTACTCATTCCTTTAGCCAACCTACACGTCCTCCACCTTCAATTTCTGTGCCAACAGTTTTTGCTGTTTTCTATTAATATTTTTCCAGTTTTTTTTTTCCACGCTCCTGGGGGTGTAAGATGGAGATGTCCACCTTTGTGCCCCGAGGCGAGAGACTGATGACAGGCCATTAGTAGATTATTGAGTGTTTTCACCCTCACCTGTGGCACTGGAAGAGATCCAGATCATTCATTCAGTGGTGTCGGCGTAGCCAAGCTGTCTCTATATCTCCGCCTGCATTAGCGCAGCTAAAGAATGGCCAGCCCTTCCCTGGTTGAGAGGTGGAGGTGGTGGGGCAGTGGTGGTGGTGGTGGGGGTGGTGGTTGGGGATGGGAGCAAGTGCATGAGGGAGTGGAGTGGTGTGTGGGGGTGGTGGTCTTTGCTACCTGCTGCATCTCCCTCTCACCCCCACCCCTTCACACATGTGACACACCAGCCATGAGTGACGGATGTTCTACCATCCCCCCAGATACACACACACACACACACAGATGGAAGAGCCTGTGTTGTAATGAAGAGCGAGAGGGCTGAGAACTGTCAGCACAGACGCAGAGCGAGGGACAAGGGAGAGAGAGAAGGGAGGGAGGGAGGGAGGAATAGAGAGAACAAAGAAGATGAGAGGAGGGTGTGAATGGAAGAACTGACAGACCCAGTGGGTTTTCCTGGCTGTCTGCTCAACCCCCAGATTTTAATGAGCATCTGACACAATGAGTGAGTGACACGTCTCGGGGAGCACTCTCACACAAGGCCGTCCAGGACCCAAAGGACTGTTCCGGTCGGTTCTGACTGACCCTACAGGGAACGACTTCAAACAAGTTCACACAAAACTAGCAGTCGGGGGTGACCGTCAAACCCCAAGCGAGCTGATTCATGGCGTGCATTTTGTGTGAATGGGTTGTTAGGGCGGGGAAGGAGCAGCTGATATGACAGCTTAATGAAAAACATAAAATGTATAATTTATATTTAAACGTGTAGGTACATATGATTTTTTGGGGTGCGCATGGCGAGATTGTCATTACTGCATCAAACGGGATCCTCCATTTTTCTTCTTCCCTGATAATATCATGGATCTGTCCATTTTCTCCTCTTCTGTTTTCTTCTGCCACTTTTTGCGGTGTAACAGGGAGTTCTTTCAGTAGCCTACTCAGGCCATTTATCTCACTATGGGGTAATGGACCATATTGATTCCGCTCTAATTTTCACCCATCTATGCCTGAAGCACACTGGCCTTTGCAGGATGACATCAGACGGTGAGATCTGAGGGTGGGGGTCCCTCACTTTAGGCCCTGCAGTGTGTCAGATCATTGTCTGTGGAGCAATACAGACATCAAGCTAACATGCTAATCTGAACCTCTAGTGTGTGAGTGTATGTAAGTGTATTTCTTGTGTGTTCCAGACATTGGAATATACTATTTTTAGTCACAGAAAAATCACTGAGAGAGGGAGAGAAAGATTGAGAGAAGTAGAGAAAGAGAGAGAGGAAGTAGACACTTAAAGCATGGCATGGACAAACTCACTGTACAATACCTACCAAATGAAGAACCAGAACACCCCCACCCAGTCTACCCCAACTCAGCCCAACCCCCACTTTGTGTCTTTCTGTATAGTTACACTTGTTTATTGTGATGAGTATGTCAGAGTTTGTATCTGTAACTTTCTGAGAAATATTGTATTAAAAAAAAAACATGCACTCAATAAAATCCCTTGGAAAAACTCGGAGAGCTTTCACCCCTGTCGTGATATATAACTTCTTACAGCGATTACTTTCTCCTTTTCTTCTCCTGTCTCTCTCTCGCTCACCTTCTCTTTCTTCTTGTTGTTGTGGTGGTTGGTGTGGAAGTGGGAGCTATTTGGCGTTTGCTCGAAGGATGTGGATTAATAATGTAGCAGGGTTGTCAGTGGAGTGAATAAAAACGGCCGGTACAGTAATGCCTGCTGCTGCCGCTGGCGCCGGCGCCGCTCTGGGTGGAATAAGCACCTGTCGTCTCACGAGTCATCAGCGGCCGTCGTCAGACAGCGGCGCGGTGAGAGGGAGTCGAGCGGCGCAGAGCGGAGTGGTGCAGTGCAGCTCGGCGCTTCAAAGCCATCAGCTCTAAATAAATTACCTGTCACTTTGAATGCATATGAACTTTTGGAAGGAAATCACTCAAAAGGCAGCGTGCTGAAAATTGACAATATTTAGACAAACCGACGGATATTAAGAAGTCTAACCATCACTCCACTAACTCCAACCCTCTCCCCGCTTCCCAAACACACACACACACACACACACACACAACACATACTGTATACTATACTTTCCCTTCTCCCCCTTTGCTACAGCATTGGGCTCTGGTAAGTGTCTGACTTGGATTAGAGCAGTGGTCCCCAAACTTTTTCTTCCGAGGGCCAGCTCACTATGCCTGGCTCCAAGAGAGGGCCAGAGACTTGGAGTAGTTCTATATCAAATAGCTTAGTGCTGTGAACAACAGCAGTCTACCTTAGTTGAATATTCTATTACATTTAATCATAGGCTATTGCAAAATTAAATAATACTAATAAAAAAAAACGTTTGCATTCCCAAAAGTATTAGCAGGGAGTCCCAAAAGTATATTTTATTAAAAAATGTGTGAACTCTGAATTCTGTGTCTTTGCATACACAGCTCAAATTGTGAATATCCTACAAATAATTTAAAGTTCTCAAACTATGAGAATTTTATGAAGTGCTGAAGTGGTCTGAAATGACCACCATTCTAACTTTCAGTCACCTGATGAGAACTTTGTGAACTCTTTGTATGAACATTTGAATGAGTGAATAAAAAATAGAAATAATTATCCCAGAAAGTCCCAGAAATATGACTTGAATAGAAGTTAGTTAGTTATTAACAATTAATTGATAAACTTTTAAAATACTTTGAGCACTGATGCAGTCAGCATAGGCCTCTTACAGTGTTTGATGGCAAACGCAAAACAGCGCCAAAACAACCACCGGTGGACAAAATGAGTATTACATGTGTACTGTGAAGACTCGCCATAGAGAATGAATGTATAAGTATAAGTATATATACTTTTTTGATCCCGTGAGGGAAATTTGGTCTCTGCATTTATCCCAATCTGTGAATTAGTGAAACACACACAGCACACAGTGTACACACAGTGAGGTGAAGCACACACTAATCCCGGCGCAGTGAGCTGCCTGCATCAACAGCGGCGCTCGGGGAGCAGTAAGGGGTTAGGTGCCTTGCTCAAGGGCACTTCAGCCATGCCTACTGGTCGGGGTTCGAACCGGCAACCCTCCGGTTACAGGTCCGAAGTGCTAACCAGTAGGCCACGGCTGCCCCAAAGTATAAATGGGGGAAATTGCGGAGGTTTTAGTTTGACGATGTTGTACTCCCGTGCGGGCCGGATGCTATATACTACGGACATGTTTTGGGGGGCCGTATCCGGCCCGCGGGCCGTACTTTGGGGACCACTGGATTAGAGTGTCTGCGACTGTTCTGTCCTGGCAGCGTGTGTGTGTGTGTGTCCCTCTCGGAGGAGAGAGCATTAGAGTATAATGACGAGAGGTAATGAGCTGACGTGCAAGCCGTGGCAAGATGGCTGACTTTCACAGCTCTCCCTTTAATGGCTGACTGGACCATAATTGACACACAGGAATACCCGCCTCAATATCAATAGAGCTCGCGACATGACTGGCTAAGAACTGCCAGCAAATGTGCAGCTTTTCTAGAGTTTCTCCAAAAAAGTTACAGCTGCTGCAAGAGTTTTCTTTTATTTCTGCACACCTTTTGTTCTGAAACTGAATATAGAGTCTATGTTGGTACATGACAAACATATTTAAAGCTAACGTTGTTTATCTCTCATCATGCATGTGTCTCTCCCCAGCCTCCCACAGCAACCTGACTCCCAAAAAACATCCAATTGCAGGGCTAGGTTTGCCTCTGTCGCGCCTTGATTTTATTAGCTGGCTGGATTACCTGTTTTATTCCATATGACACACCATTACTCAGGAAAGAGGATCTTAATGGAAAAGACCACAGCAAGGTCACAGTGATAGCTTAATTGCGCCCCCACAAGTGCTGTAATTGTCAATTATCCATTTTTAATAGCTATTTATAGGGGCAATTCTCCCCGTGATTCACTTTCCAAAAGCTTTTGTTTTAATTGATATGTTATCTTAATTGATGTAATTAAAGTAGAGGAAATGTATGCACAAAGCATGAGGAGGAATGCATCACTTGAGAGCGCATCTGTAGGCACAGAGTAAATGAGAGATGGAATATTAAAATTAGAGATGTCAGTGTACTGCATGTATTCATGACATGCCATTAAGAGATCACTGCAATAAATATTCACAACACAATCTCCTGCAGATAAGGATAGTTCCCCAGCATGATATGTGTATTGCAACACTTTATTTTTATCCTCCGCCAACAGTGATGGTTTATTGAAATGTAAGAAAAAGCAAAGACATTTTACAGGTACTACTAGTAGGCTACTCCTACTCAAACTAAGCACTTTAAAATACATGTGCTAAGGTTTGGCAACTAACTTTAATGTGTGATGAGGGATGTGCTGAAATGCTATGTTTGAATCCGCTTAAAATTTTACAACATACTTTGATCAGAATGAAGCTGAAAAAACAACAACTCTAATTTCCCTGTTATAATCTCCTTATAGAACAAACAGCTCAATAATACAAGTGGTATAACAATAGAATATGGACATGCACTGAAATTACTTGTTTGAAAACATGGTAGGCAATTGTCCTTCTATGGTCGTGCAGTAAGAATCTGTGTGAATGCCAAGCAAAGACCTTGTTGATACACCATTAAGGGGACATAAATAGTTATATGGGATGGTCTGAGGAGGGGTTCAGACTTCAGAAGATGAACGAGGATGAACGAGGATCTGCTGCAATAAGTGTATTTGGATTCATTATGTCCAAGTGGCGTGTGTGTGTGTGTGTGTGTGTGTGTGTGTGTGTGTATGTGTGTGTGTGTGTGTGTGTGTGTGCGTGCGCGCTGTTGTATACCCACAACAGTTTTAAAATGCATTGTCTGCTTCATGCTGTGGCATATTTAATCAACACAGCTAAGGAACAGCAATCTCAGAACTCTGTGTGAAAAAAAAAATAATTATGTATAATTTTCTTTCCCTTTAATAAACCCTACATTGCTCATAGGCGACCCTTTCACATGGCCCAGGTTTGTAGTGTTTGTTTGTTTGTTTGTTTGTTTGTGTGTTTTATTATTCCCTCCCACTTGGTGTGTCAAGTGATACTGTGTGACAGTAAATGTATATTTTCCTGTGTCCTTGTAAAGGATTCATCAGCGTGAGAATCTTGTTTTGGTGGCAGCGTAATATCATTTTCACCCTATGATACACTTATGCTTGGTACCAAGTCTATGGAGTGCTTTTTTGAGTCTCTTAATGGAATGAAAGTAGTTTTTGCCTCTCATTCACTCAATTTGAACCTGTGTGACTTGTGTGGAATTTAAATTACCTCACCTATAATGGCGGACAGAGAGGTGACTTCTCTTCAAGACTGTGTGTGTGTGTGTGTGTGTGTGTGGGAGGGAGGGAATAAAACCCTCTAAACTCTACGTTGAATCAGATCTGGGTTCTCTGTGGAGTTCATTAAATTTAATTACGATACATATAATTACCCAAAGCAATCTTTGGCGAGGTAGGAATAATCGTTTCATGGGAGACATGGGCACCTGCAGGGACGTATGGTAATTTAGCGCCAGTGTAAGATGACGGGGTGGCATTTGGTCCCACCATTCTGGCTTCCCCCAGGGGAAAGTGGTGGTGGTGGTGGTGTTGGCTGGCACACAGGAGCCTGTCATTTGTCATTCAGTGGGAAAATGGATTAAAAAACAGCCAAAGAGACCTGCATGACAGATTCTGGCATCCCTCCTGCAGTGCCAGACACAGCCTCCATTTTGGACTAAAAAAGAATGGCAAAGAAGTGCTGTACTTAAATTAAAGTAATGGGTCTTCTTGGCTAGCTCTGAAGATATTGCTGATGTTGGCACACATATGTAATCAATAGATTTCCATGCTGAATGGTATTGATTGTTGCTTAATATGTTTGTTTGGTTCCACAGCATGAGAGAAAAGTCACAGTTTAATTGCCCAGTCATTGTCTAAAAACTATACAGTAGAGTCTGCAAATGTGAATCTAGGTCATCTGAATTTAATCTACTGAACAGTGCCATAGGGACCCTAACATTGGGGAACCAGCATCTCAAGATCTAAACCAATGTGTCAAGATGTAGAACTAAAGATGTGTATACTGTACTTTATACTTGAGTCATACTATGTCCTGTGTTTATCCTCATACTCAGCAGTTATTGTGTGAACAGGTTTGCACTGGGAATGGAATCCTTGATGGAGAGTACAATGTCCAGTAAAAATGAGATATAAAGCAGTGAGAGAGGAAAGTGGAGATCTGTGAGAAAAGAGTTGCCAAGATGGGCATGAGATCGAGGCCTTTCATTGTGTGTGTGTGTTTGGGGGAATCTAATCCTGCACCGAGCCCCGTTTTCAGCTCAGCCCTCGTCAATTCCTCTCCCGGAAATCAATGAAATATTTTCCCACAGAAATGATGTGGAAAATGTGAAAAGATCTTGCAGTCAAGGTCCTTCTCCGCCGTCCTAATTAGTCCACAAAAGGGTCCTTTGTTTCTTTTTTCTCCCTTTTTGACGTTTCTTTTTTTCAAGGAGAAGAAGAAGAAGAATCCATGCCAAGGTCAGTTGAATCCCACCCTCTTCCCCACCCACCACCACCACCCGTTCCACCCCCCCCCCCCCTTCAGAAGTTTTAAACCCGCTTTTGAACCCCCTTTAAAGGAGCATGGCAATTGACTCCGTGACATCATCACCACCCTGACACTTTAGTGCTTGCAGCCCCGAGCTTGATGGAGTGTGTGTGTGTGTGTGTATGTGTGTGTGTGTGTGTGTGTGTGAGTGTGTGTTTGTGTATGTGTGCGTGTGTGTATGTGTGTGGAAAGTGTGGAAAGTGGGGGCCACAGTCTGTGGTAGTCATTGCCTGACTTCAGACATGACTGCATCATCTTGCCTCTTCAGAACTCTTCAGAAGCGTCTCGGGTGTGGCTTTGCTCTACCCCAGCCCGAGTCCACTTTGAGAGTCAAATCTCCCGCTCTGCTGCAGGCCACCATGGCTCATCTCCAACACTTCCCTGCTCCATCAAAGCCAGCCAGACACAATCTACAGGCAACACAGCCACAAGTCCCTTTGTTTTCCAATTTAATTGTACAAACTGTCCATTTCAGTTAGCGATTGTGTGCCACAATACACTTTTATAATCTTCTGTATAACACCTGATAGATATATCTATCACCCTTATTAGGTCAAGTAATAAGCTAAAATTAAGTAGTTGTTCTTAATATCCACTGATAGCTCCTTCTATTGCACAGTGAATCTATTTAACAACTGTTGTCGGAGCCAAATCATGGCTTCTCACCTGTGAAGCCCACTGCTGGGAGGACAGGTACTTTCTCCGTTATTGCACTGGCCATCCACTCTGCCTGAGGCGAAACAGTCTGTCCCAAAAGAGCTAAGGGAGAAATGTGTTCTGCCCAAACCACACTAATGGAGTAATAAAACACACCCATCATCATGCAGTAGCCGTCTCCTGCCAGGCAAGGCCGGACTAATCATCCAGAACATGTTGAAGAGCTAATTTGTTCCTCCTGGAGAAGCCAAAACCACCAGCGTTTCCAGGAGTCAGTTGGCACCTGTCAATCAACAACGTGTGAGCCATGCTGAGCAGTGGACTCCACAGGTGGTGCGGCGCTGATTAGGGCGTGGGTTCAGGCAATACAGACATTTCTGCCTGTGCGTGGGTGACAACTTTATTGGCTCCCCGGAGGTGCAGTGGGAGTGAATGGGGCGGCCTCCTCCTCCTCCTGACAGCCAGCCGGACGGTCCAGAAGCCGTCACGAGAGAATGAGCCGCAGAAGACAGGCTGAGGGTCTCCCCTGGGACCGACGACAAGGCTCACTCTTTAGGAGGGGAAAGGAAACAACCACAGAGTGGCAATCCACACTCAGACCCACATAGACAGTTTTTTAACACTCACTTTAACACTCACTTTTAACACTTTAATACACAGTACACACATACAGTACTGACACACTTGCACACTAACACATACTTACACACAAACACATTGACACATACATAGAAACATACACCCACACACACACACACACACAGAGGAAGTGTCCTTGTTTTGTTGATGGACAGGTATCCACAAATTTTGTTTTGGTGGCGTGGTTCCCTTCACATGCTGTCTGTGGCTGGCGTCCCTGCTTTAGGCAGGTGAGTGTGACGGATGACAGAAATAGAGAGTGGCAGGGTCAGTCTGGTCTGGCCTCACCTCTCCCCACCTGCTTTGGGATTCAGCTCACCCATCGCATCCCCTGCCCGATCCCCGGCCTGATTATTTATACGCAAGCAGATGCAGTCCCCTCCACACCGGCTAGCACTCCACAGCTTTCTCTACAATTAGCTGTGTAGCTCATGAGAGATTCTCTCTCTCTCCCCCTCTTTCTCTTTCTCTCTCCCTCTCTCTCTCTCTTTCTCTCCCACTCACTTATTATTTAGCATTCTTCGGAACTCTGCACCCCTTTTGAGGGCGATGACTGCGGCCGGTGCTCTGTCAGAAGAAGTTTAAACAGCAGCCCCCAGATGAGATGCAGACTGCAGCCCACATCCCTGATCCTGAGAGCGTTTGAGCGTTTGGGAGAGTGGTCCCACTGGTCCCCTGCATAGAGAAGAGAGCTAATGGTTTATGAATGCCCCACCCCACCCCACACACACACACACACACACACACACACACCACTCTCGAATCCCCTTGCCTGCCCCTCCTGCCATATCTGAATGCCAGCGTTCGCACAGGGACTTTATTAGGCCGATGAAAGGCATGCTATGTGATGATTGAATTTCAGCAGAAAAATCAAGCAACCTCCTTTGATGCACACACACACACACACACACACACACACACTTTCCCCAGCAACTCGCGCTCAACTCCTGCACCGTTCCCCGCCACCAACTCTGGCGGCGTTTGAAGACCTGTCTGAATTATTTAGCTGGCCCAGGGCTCCAGGGCCCCACTCCCCACCGGCTCTCTCTGCATGTGATGTTTAAGAAATTAGGGTGCGAAGCCTCGGCCTTCCTCCTCTCCCCTCGCACCTGCGGTACGGCTCCCTCCCTCCGGCCTCCGAGGTCTTCGTCAGTGATTTAGAGAAAGAGCCGTGGCCCTGTCATCCTCCACTAGTCATTATGTCCTGGCCTATTACTGTGGCATGAACACGCTCATTACTGTTGCATGACAACTCACATTTCATCGCTGGCTTTAAAATGCACTTTGTAGGTGGTGTGTGTGTGCATCTTGAGTTGCTCGTAGTCAGTGTTGGGATCTGTACCCCCAGAGCTAGTCGAAATGCTGAATATTCTTTTTTCCTTCATTCCCCCTCCTGGAATATTTATTAATTTGCTTTTAAAACGTAACGCGTATAGAAAATAGCTGAAACAAAGGAAAACGGAAAGGCATGCTGTCAATGAGGTCATGCTGCTGAAGCCAAGTTCAAACTCACTGTAATATGCGTCACTGCAGAGATGAGCAATGCCTCAACGATCCTGCACCTGTGTCCCTGTAAACTAACTGACCTTGCGGTGTTCACACACACACACAAACACACACACACACACAAACACACACACACACACACACACACACACACACACACACACACACACACACACATCTGGACGTATGGCGGCTCTGACAGCCTGTGAGAAAAATTACACTCCACCACCAGCCCTAAGCCCACCAATATAAGAGATCATAACTAGGGGATTTACAGTTATCCCAACCTCACAGACCTTTGCACTGACCCGGCTGAAAGGCCCAGCCTGGCCAACGTGTGTAACTGAGCTGTATGTTTGTTTGTGTGCGTGCGTGCGTGCGTGTGTGCGCGTGTGTGTGTGTGCATGTGTGTGTTTATTGAAGGGAATGGAGTTTGTAAATGTTTATTGAAGCTTTGGGGTACCACTCAACCCTGACCAAGAGTCTGAAGACGTCTGCCCTTTGCTAAGACCTGAGGCCTCTTGATCAGCACCAGAATCCCTGGCCTCGATCAGCTCACCACAGCGTGCCTCCACTCCAGTAACAGAGCAAGAACACCTCCAGTCTTTTAAGATGTTTTATGTGTTTAGACTCTCTGACAGCATAACAGTCCTCTGTATGTTACAGTAATAAAGCTTTCAATGGAAGCTAACCTGGATGGGCACATTGAATTTGTATTCTTTGCCTTTACACGTTACCCCAGCAGTGCCAACGGTCTCACCTCTCACTCAGTAGATAATTTAAAGCCTGGGTTAGTTTGTAAAGAGTGTATGCAGAGCTCCGTAACACTGCAGCTAATAGGGTCTTATACACCCTGCTAACCTTTCACAGCATCTCTTTTAATTGATGAGAGAAAAAAAGTGATGTGTGCTTTCACTTGGCTGCATTTCATTTAGTGGTATGCCGTGTTTAATATGAACACACACTCAGAATTCATGTCGTGTTTCCAGTGCGAGGAAAAGGCTGACAGTAAAGGTAATTATTGTATCCCCTTATTATTATTCCAGTCTGATATCACCTGCGCAGCACAGATTGGAGTGAAATATTCTTTTGAAAAGGAGCTGCTGGACTTTCCGTGCCTGATAATTACGTTTTGCGGCCGAGCTGGTGTCGAAGCAGGACATCAAAAACATTGTTCCAGACAACACACTGGCTGCTTGCTAGTCTAGATAAGAGGCAATCTGGGCTCCTTGGGTGATGCGTTTGAGTCCTAATTGCTGTAGTGTGCTCAGGGGGGTGCTGCCACGCACTTTTGATAATCAGGATGGCACATTGTCAGAAGTTAGGAGAATAGGGGAGAGCGTCTGACTCCTGCCAGAATCTCTGCTCCACACAGACTCTGAGTGATGGTGCACAACCACATTTTACTCGGTTTAATGAGGAATATCTGCAAACAAATGTCAGTGTAAGGTTCATGTGTTCAAGTTTATACAAAGTCACAGACTGCAGAGGTTACTGCATCCGAAGAAATCATTTATAAGTGCACTGCATACACATTCAGCTACAGATACAGTGGATGTGAATGAACAGTCATGCCAAAAGCCAGCATTCTGCAAGAGCATTATATTGAATACAATAGTGCAATGTTATAGGATCACCGCACATTCTTGTTTTTTAATAGCATGAGTTCATGGAGCATGTTTTTCCTAATTTCCATTGTTCTGTCTTAGAAACTCAACCCCATTATCATATTCAATTTATTTTCGTGTTGTTTGATTGCAGTTTTTTAATTGCCTTTATCAGTTTACCTGAGACTTATTATGCCTTTGTCTTTACATAAACGTTTAACTGATTCACAATGAAGGCTTTTGTTTAATGAATTGTGCATTTGAAATGAAAATAACATGGGCTTTCTAAAAACCTCTACATGACTGAGCACACATTGAGTATCGTCTGTCTGCGGTCTTCAATGATGCTGAAAAAAAGAAGTAAAAACAGTCTCTAATTCCTCTCCTCTAAAAGCAGAACAAGTGCTTAAGCCGAGGAGGAACCAATCATTTCTCAAGAACAGAGCTACAGGTGGCTAAATTGCTAAATTCATCATCAGCATTGCTGGCTTTTGTTTACGCGGACCATTAATTTTCATGGCTACGTGGAACAGAATACCAGCACTGATGACCGTCTGATTGCTGCCTGAAAGACACTGTTGGTGTTCAGGAACAAAGCCATTAATCACTTCAAACAGCTGTGGGCTAATGCATGGCGAAGGATCTTGGGGTCCCTATCATCGTGTGGTGGTAATGTGTTTTCATTTGTCTTAGTGCAGGTGCTTCACCACATTGGTCCACTCAGCTATTGAAATATAAATGCAGCTATGCAAACATTCGCCGCTCGCTCCTTCATTCATTTATTTGTTGTAAATATTTCTCTATATGTACATTCATATTTGTATTTATTAGCAAAAGCTTTCATGGAATGAGATTGAATGAGTCCAGTATAAATATGACAGCACTATGTAGCCTACTCCTGAGTGTGACAGATTGGCACAAGTGCAATAGCCCTGGCTCCACACTCATGACATCAGGGTCTTATACACAGAAGTCTACAGTAATACTAAAATAAACATAATTCAGACAGGATTCAGACACACCAGCTTATAGCTAACTTGAGTGGCACTGAATTTCCATGGCAGGATTGTGTTTTTGTCTCTGTGCATGCATGGTTTTGATGGCAATACCCTCTTGGCTTATGCCATACACATTTTAATACGTTACCAATTAAATAACAATTGGCCATTAAGAAACACAAAGGGTGTAATTTGAATATAAATTATTTTGCCAATGTATTTTTACTGCATTAATATGCAAATCGATTCATAATAGGCCGCAATCACTTCACATGTAACAGTGTAATTTTTGTGACTAAGATGTTATTATTACCATGACAGGCTACAGTAATGTTTACTGGATTATATGATAATATGGATTAGGTACATCAATGTTAAAACTGCTCTGTACAAGCATTCAAGCCACCTCTGCACTTAATGAAAGACAGAGTGATGAGAAAATCTTAATATTTCAGTTATTTGTTGATTCTTGTCCACTTTCCTGTCTCTATTCCCAAAGTTTTGTTTTATCATATTAATTCCTAGCTTTGCGTAGTATCATGTGATTGTAAGAAATTTGCTTAAACTAAATGTCCTGTCAAGATATGTCATGGTGATGTAAAGTGGAATGAAATAAGAAACTGTTTCAGGTAAAAGAACAAATGTCAGGTGCTTTGTCATCTCACCTCCACTATAAGTTAAGCACCTTATCAGATCCTTTAAATGTTGCAATACAGGAGGACGTTTTAAATTCTTTTTTTGTTTTATTTCAGAACGATCCTTACTGCTTCACTTTTAGCACAGACCTCAGTAGCCAATGGACAGAAATATGACCTTAGCAAGTTTTATAGCTAATAAATGATCCTCCTCATCCTGATCTTTTATTTTCTCTTTTGAGAAGGGATGCATTCTGTCTGCGTGTGTCAAGGCCATTTGGATACGCTTCTGTCTTTGCCTCTCCGAGTCCAGGGATTATCAGCATTATGCCGATGTATGTAAAGAGGAGCCAGCCTGTGCCACTGCATATTGACAACACATTAACATTTAAAAGAGTTGACTGCTGGGTCCCCCACCCCCCACCCCACCCCATAAAGCAACACAATACACTGCAGGACACCTGAGCATTGTATTTGTGTACAGACAGTGCTTATTCACCGGTTACCGTGGACTGAAAATTGCATTGTCTTTTTTAACATGCATGCCTGTCAGGGTTTACGGATCGGCTGTCGTCCCTTTTGGAAGTGAGCTCCAGACTTGTTCGATGGAGCGGAGCGGAGAGAGATCTTTAATTACCGTAATAGGCATATGACAGAGTGACAAGGGGATGTAAAAAACAGCGGGATGCTACGGCAACTGTCAGAACAGACCACCCGGTTGTTTCAGACCGCCTGCACGTCTCTCCGATGCATCAATCAATGTGTGTGACTGCGACAGCTGAACAGGACATGGGGTGCAGTGAGGTTAAAATAGACATGCATGGACGTAGAGGGTGGAGGGTAGGAAGTGGATCTCTCAACCCAATTGAACACCTCTAGGATGAACTAACAGAGATTGCAAGTCAGGCCTTCTTTTCCAACATTAGTGCCTGGCCTCTTCTAGGTGAATGGGCAAAGAATCCCACGGACTCATTCACTCCAAAATGTTGTGCAAAGCCTCCCCAGAAGTGTGGAACTGTTATAGCTATCCAAAGCGTATAGATTTAGATTTAGAATGGGATGTCATAAAAGTTGCTGTAAGTGTAATACTTTTGTTCATATAGGCTAATGTAGTTTAGCGTAACATGGCTGCTTCACTACAGACACGACATATCAAAATGGAGGTAGTCACGACATATCAAAATGGAGGTAGTCAGGAAATTATGGTTTTCAGGAACGTGTCCTCACACTCATTTTATATCAAATTCCAGTCTGCTTTTTTTTTTTTTTTGCCCCCTCCTTCGTAATGGCTGGTGGAAAGCCTCACTGCACACGCTGCTTTAAATATGACAGCCTTATTTTGAGGACAGTAGCAAGACATTCTTGCAACAAGCGTGGAGGAGAGTCGAGTGGAACAGAGGACTAAAATCGCAGGCTAGCTGGGGAGAGAAAGAGAGGGAGGAAAAGGGAAAAAAATCTCCCGCATCTGGATGCATCTGATAAGGCCATGTCTCAGCGCATTCAGCTGATGCGCCAGGGAAGATGGATGAGGTGTGCAAATATGGTAATACTCATCCTGTTCCTGTAATGGAAACCAAAATGATAACGGGCCGCAGCAAAGCCGGGCTGAGGCTGCAGGAAGGTGAGCACGCCCCTGGAGGACTGTTGTGTTCGCGCCGCTATCTGGCGCCAGCAGCCACTGCCGAGGCCCATGGGTTGCCATCTGCGCTCTCAGTCCTAACTCCCCATCCAGTCACGCCGTTACACACAACAAATGGACAAGTGTAAACAGCTAACCGTGCGTGTTGAGCTAATTCTGTGGTATGTGCCCAGAGTCCAAACCAATCTGTATATATATATATGAATCTATATCGGTATCCCCACAGAGCCATATATGCATCAGCAGAAAACCATTGAGGGATCTGGTCCTGGTCATATGGGTAGCTGTTAGTATTTGCTATGGATGTGAAACAATCAAAACCAATCCTACACTATGTGCTAACGTCAAGCGAGTGTCTGACAATCGAGGAGCATTGAACTTTCTCAATCCTTTAAACTTACGTTGTGTCATGTCTCGTTCAGTATACCATTTTACAAGTGACAAAAGGAAATTGAAATAAGACGTCTGAGAGTTCTGCTCAAAACAGCACATTGCACATGTGTCACATTGTGTTATCGTGCGTTCCCGATGTCCACTGCGACAACCCGTAACTTGTGAATTCCTCGTAAGAAGCGTTCCGATTTGCGTTTACCTTCATCCTAACACATGAGTCAGAGAGCATGGTATTCACCTCGAGTAACGTGCATTGTCCAGTGTTTTTAGCAACACAGCAACATTGCTAGCCACTTTTACCAACACCAACTGATAAACAACACATTCCATGATGGTCCACAAACAACAAGACAACATAACACATACCTTTGAGGCATTGGAATGTGTATGAGTTATTGAAATGGACGTTCACATTTGCTAAGCAGTAAAAAGAAGAGCAAAATAGCACAGCTAACACAAACACAGGGCGCAGCCATCTTTATTTTCAAGTCGTAAGAACTCTCTGCCGAATTTGGGGGTTCTTTTTTGTACGAGATCACTTCTCGTCAGACAACTTGAAATGGGTGTGTCGTTGCGTAATTTTGCGTAACTTCCGGGTTTTGGGACCACTTACTACTGGTAAGATGACAACTGGAACACACGATTAGGACATCCAAACAGAGTGCCTAATGCTGCTTTCGAGATGTCTTGTAAATCATCGTACACTCACCCGTACAACATGTACCAATGAGTGGCTTTAGGAACGCCTTTCTCTCGAGCCACGAGGGGCATTAGCAGGAGGCTAGTCATTGTTATTGTTTTGTGCTACATGTAGCCTCTAGCTAAACGGCTGGAAAACAAATTGTTACATTGTATTGCAGGCACAGCAAGACCGTGCAATGCATGAATTGGTGACCGGATTGAAGCAGCAATGTAATCTAGTGTGTAAGAGCATTACATCAACTTTAACATGACCAACACAGTACATGCAAAAAAAATACATGTCGTCTCATCTCAACTATGGGCGCAGCCATGTTTGTTGTAAGGTCGTACGTCCACCTTGGGGTACCCTCAAGTACTCCGAGGTAAAGTGGGCGTGCCTGCCCAAAATGCCGCAAGAAAGCTGGGTAATTTACACTTTCCAACTCGGGCGGCGGATTTACGAGACATTTACGAGACATCTCAAAAGCACGGTAAGTCCCAACCTTCTACTGCAGTGTTTCTCAAACTTTTTCAGACCAAGGACCACTTAACCAATAAAAAATAACCTCACGGATCACCCAATTTAAAAAAAACAACAGTAGACCTACTTCAACAGTTTATTACACAATAGGCCTACTCACTGAACAACCTTGCTTAGGGGAGAGTGGGGTGAGTTGTGCCAGTTTTTACTTAAAGTGACTTTAAAGGGAGGCCATGATACTAATGCTTCCAACTACAATATGAACATATATTTCAGGATGTGGTGCATCTCTGGGAACAATCACTTCCAATCTGAAATATAGTATTTAAGAGATATAGCTTTCTGAAAAAAAGTGGTCTTGTGGCACAACTTGCCCCCGGTGCGGGGTAAGTTGTGCCTTTGAAGAGAATGCATTGGGGTTAATTGTGCCATCGATTATTGAAGTAAAACAGTATATTTTGATCTCAGACACTGTAATGCTTTATAAAAGCTAGACAAATTCAATACAAAATTACTAATTTAAGGTTTATTTACAACATATTTATTTATTTATTTACAACATTTTAGGTTATTTTACAACATCAAAGGCCAATTTTCTACAAGCCTATTGCACCACACGAGCACATCAAAGGTCATTTTCCATTGTCACACCAGTTTCATTCATGTTGTAGATCTTGTGTGGAGGGAAGTCATACCTGAAATGAGATTAAAGTTTTGTTGATCAGAGAAGTTTACAGCAGATTTAGGTGGTTGGATGTGGTTGTGTAGATGTCAACTCTGCCACTGCTACTACCTAGAGATGATGTTCCCCCTCTCCTTCCCAGGCTTCCTGGTCAGTGTGTGTGTGTGTGTGAAGTTCACAGCATTTCATGGACTTAGACCGTGAAACATTACTGCTAGTGCCTTTATATGTTCTGCCAGCTCCTTCTCCATACAGTATGCCCTGCCTGTCTTCCTCTTATAACTCTGTGGCATGATGGTATATTTCTATTTTTGGTCTAAAATAAAGAATGTCACATAGTTTTAGTAATAAAATGTAAGAGTAAAATGCACAATTACAATAAAATAATATGTTTAAAACATATGATAAGTGATACACAAACATATTATAAGTGGGGGTGAGTTGTGCCACTGGCACAACTTAACCCAGGGCCTTTGGCACAAATCACCCCAACCCCACCATTTTGGAAAAAATGCATCATCCATCAGATTTGAGCTAACATCATGCTACCTGTATAGACTCATAATGTAGCTTACCAAAGCACTAAAACATGTGTGAAATGTTTCAAACTTGTCTATAACTGTTTTGACACAACAATCAAAAAAACATGATCATAGAAATTTTACTTTGAAAGGCAAAAAACAGTTCTTTTAACTTAAATGTGCTTACCCCTCATGCAATGAGGTTCTCTGCAGGATGATTGAAATGGCTGAGTCTTCAAAAATGTGTGGTCACATGACCAATTTCTTCTATAGTTTCCTAGAAATAGGGGGTGGCACAACTTCCTCACTGGCACCAATCACCCCACTCTCCCCTATTGTCTTTGCACCTTGCTTATTTTGTTAGAGGATTCATTTGACTTAAAGGAGATTTCCAAAAATAATTCAGTGGAAATGCATGGATTCAGATGCTTCCAGGAGCGGCAACTGGAATCCATGCATTTCCACAGAATTATTTTTGGAGTCTGATCCCTTATCATACCTGTTCATTCGTACTCGTCGCTCGACTTATCGTAAGATGGCGTCGAACGGTAAAATTCCTTAAGGTACTGTCTGTATAAATCGTCTTGTAAATAAACTACCAGTGCTTTTTCAAAGTTCTCAATGTCTCGATTTAAATGGCAAGGCCCTCGGAAGTCTACCAATGAAGTATGAAGCTACTTTAAGCCTTGTAAATGGTGTAAAACAGTGATTTATTTGCATGGCTAGGCCGATGCCGAGGCACCGCAACGAAAAACTGTTGGTAGCATTGGCTAACTAGCGCCAGATTTCTGAGTGCAGGGGATAAACTTTAAACTGGCATATTACATAGGCAGTGTTGCAGAACTGTTTGGATTTGCATACAAGTTGGTTCAATATTGCAAACAACTCATCTATATTATATTTTACCACGTCTGCTCGCAGACCACTGTTCTCAAACCACAAAGACTCAGAGGTGGTTCCAGGTCCTACCAAATTAGAGATAAATAACAGCACCAATATGCTTCTGGTCAAAACAATGCACAAAATAGACATCACTTGCACAGGGAAATATTATTGGCTAAATCATGTTCTTTGTGTTTTGTTAGACAGTCGTAAATGAGGCTTTCCATTTCCATGACAAAGGATTATTAGCTTTTCCTATTCACAAGAGTATGTCTGCTTTGTCTTTGCTCACCATTTATGGATCTAATTATGGATCTAATCATTTTTTATTTTTGTTTACAAGTTTCATGAGTATTAATTAGATTATTTTATTTGGCTGTTTTTTCACCAGAAATGCCATTCGAATAGTTTGTAACTCATTATTCAGACTTACGCTTTTCAGTACTCAGTTGTAAATGTTTGGGGAATTTTTTATGGACTCAGATGATCTGAGAGAAAGATGGCTTGTAGCATATTAATTAAATCTCAGAAATGCCTAAATGCCTACACCCATTTTTGTCAGAACAGGGGCCGCTTGCACAAAACACTCCGTTTTTTTCCTCAACTATGAGCCTAAAGGCTTAATTTCTCCTTAGGTAAGGGAATTGTTTAAGGGTGTTGCACAGAATACCTCAAATGGTTTCCTTAGTTAGGAAAAACGTTAAAGGATTTACTGCAATTGAAAGAGATTTTACAGCAGGAACATTCTAGTTTCCACCGATATTGTTATTTGTGCTTGCTTTTCTGAAGGTGCAGATTTTAGTCAAATATGTGACTGTCCAAAATTAAATCAGGCTGTGTGCTCATATTGTTTATAAATTAGTGTAACCCACTCTTGGGTAAGTACACCTTCGCTCTAGGTTCGTGAGGATGAGGGAGTTCGGAACTTTAACACTCTCTGCTTCAATAATTTCCATTTCAATCAGTGTTAATTCAAAAACGTCCAATTCAATGTTCAAAATAGATCAAAAAGATAAATTTCAAAGTTCGGTAGGCTATTGCACTAACTCAACACTCCTCCTGGCTACTGGCTCGCCAAGTTTTACCGTGTAACCCACTCTTGGGTAAGTACACCTTCGCTCTAGGTTCGTGAGGAGGGGAGTTCAAGTGCAATAAGCAGACACACACCAGGGTTAAAGTTACTTGTGCTTTAGTAACCAAATGTATAATTGAACCAAGTACAAATACACATGTACGAAAATAAAATGGGCCCTTTGAAAATAAAAGAAATTGTCCTTTCAGTTGACTGGCTGTGTTTCCTTAAATGTCAATGAGAGTTCCTTTTCTAATCCTTGGTTTAAGTGTAAAGTCAAGTTAGTCAAGTCAATAGTCAGTGTGTGGATATCCGAAGAGTGATGACCAGTGGAGTGACTGGTACGATCCTACCACAAAGCAGATAGGGTATCCGGCTCCTTCAGTGGACAGAATTCAATGACAGAAATCAAATGGGTTGGCTCGCCATCTATTGAGATCGATGAATCTTCTTCCAGGATTTTCAAATCCAACAAAAAACTTGACCTGCATTCACAACCAGGTTATAACCTTTTGTTAAGTTTCATAACTCCTTTCCCTAATGCAAGTTGCTTTTATATTCATCTATCAAATGCTCCTGTTGTACAACATTAACTCCAGTGTGTAAAAATATGCATTTACAAAACCACATCTACATGCTGAAAAGTAGTGAATCCCATTCAGTTACCCAGTACAAAGTAATCAGATGGAATACCTTGAATTCAAATAAGTACTTCAAATCACAACTGCAATAAGCTTACAATTGTACCAAAAGATAATTAGTTTGTTTCAGAATAAGGCATTGGATAAATGCTTCAAATTAGCACCTCACATGCATTTCACTCATGAAACATGACTTAGAATCAAGTTTAACCTTTCAAAACAAAGTAAAAGCCTTTTTTAAACAACATATCTTTCCATTCGCTTAATAACTTTACATTTACCACTCGTAGTAAAAATACAAACAAAAACATACATTTTCCATCTTTTATCAAGGTATTTCTTAGCATAAGTTCAACTACTTTATAACATGAGTGATTCAGGCTGTTAACTAACGTAAGGATGAACAGGCTAGCTTACCGAGACAGGGTTGCAACAAAGAAAACTCGACGAATTCGGCACCCGTCTTCATCAAACACAACTCAACAATTACAGTCCTTCTATTGAATGTTCTCAAAGAAAACTTCAGTGTCTTCATTAACTTTTGACCACTTTTCTAAAACTTCAGTTCACACTTGCGAAAATGGCCGTCTTTCTTCTCCCTCGCCTGTTCTCCCACTACGAATTCAGCTAGAGTGCATCATGAAGTTTCAAAATAAAAGTCCCTAATCGTAACTTAAGACAGTAAAAGTATCTCTTCATCAAAATGATGTTTTTATCAATGACAACTTAATTCTTATGAACTTTATCAAAATTATGATCTGTACTATTTTATTTTATGTATTATTTATTTATTTCCTTAATGTATTTATCATCTGGGTTACACCCTTCCCCTCTAAATAGGCATGAGTCCCTTCATGGCTGTCTCTGATGGGAAGGATTACCCTCAAATGTTTCAACTAGAACTTTATTAAAACTTTCTAGAATAGTCTGGGCAAAAGAAATCAGGGGTTTACCTAACTGGGGATAAGTAAACGTTCCTGGTGCTCTTCTCTGGCGTTCGGACCTACGTGAGGTGTTATGATCTTGCTCACTAACACTATCTGTACTTTCTACATGATCAATGTCAGTAACTGTGGGTGATTTATCATGTATCTGAGAGACATCTGCCAAATCAGTTGGACTTGGCAGGGGACTGGCAATTCTTCCAGTTTGAGCATCTTCTGCTATTGCATTGTCACTCTGCTCTTGACAAGAAGGGCTTGTCAAACTCGGCTCACTTGCAATCACTGGGTCCTCCTCTCTCTGTTCAGAGTGTGGCTCAGTTTCAGTACTGATGTTCTTAGTTTCAGGTTCAGTTGAGCATCTTTCTACAGCTTCAGTGTCAACAGGAGGATCATCAGCTGAGTGCTGAGTGAGGTTTGCATTTCCTTCTTCTGCAGCGGAGTTCAGTGTATCAGTGTGTCTAGTATCAGGTACGCCATCAGGTGAATTTCCTGACAAGCTTCCTGATGCTGGTGAAGAATGAGTCTGAGAACTTGATTCATTTCCAGTCTGTGTAACATTTGCAGTCGGAATCAAGGAAGAAGGCTGAAGAATTCTTGTCTCAGTCTCAAATCTTAGAGGATATGACCATGAATAGTCACAGTCCTCTTCATCAGAATCAAGAGGTTTCTCGGCAGACTGAGGAGAATTCTGTCTGGTCCTAGGCTTAGAGACTCGTACAGGCTGTTCAGTTCCCTCTTCTTCATCGGCAAGGAATCCACACGGAAGTAGCAGATCCCTGTGCAACGTACGGGTGGGCCCGTCCTGACCCGCAGGACAGACGGTGTACACTGGTAGCTCTCCAGCTCTCTTCTGGACAACATACACAGTGGGCTCCCATCGATCAGCAAGTTTATGTTTGCTTCGAAGTCTGAGGTTGCGTACGAGAACTCTATCTCCTACTTCCAGACAAGACTCTCTTACTCTCATGTCAAACCTCTTCTTGTTCTTGTCAGCCACCTTCTTGGCATTTTTAACAGCTAAATTGTAACTTTCTGTCAGGTAAGATTTCAAGTTTTTCACATATTGCGAATGTGACGTAGAGGAGGCTCCTTTGACGGGTAACCCAAAAGCTATGTCGATCGGCAATCTGGGTTGCCGCCCAAACATGAGCTCATATGGGGAATACCCAGTCACCTCATTCTGGGTACAATTATATGCGTGGGTCAAAGGCTTTACATACTCACGCCATCTTGACTTTTCTTTCTCTCTCAGAGTACCCAACATACTCAATAGAGTACGATTAAAGCGCTCTACTGGGTTACCTCTGGGATGATAGGGGCTTGTTCTGACTTTCTTTGTACCCACTAAGGCACAGAGCTCTTTGATTAAATGAGATTCAAAATCACGGCCTTGATCACTATGAAGGCGCTCTGGGAAACCATAGTGAACGAAAAACTGTTCCCAGAGACAACGAGCTACCGTGGTGGCCTTCTGATCTTTAGTGGGTATCGACACAGCATATTTGGTGAAATGGTCAGTAATGACCAAAATGTCCTTTGTGTTGTGGCTATCTGGTTCGAGGGACAAAAAGTCCATACACACCAGTTCCATGGGTCGGCTGGTTTGGATACTGACCATCGGTGCGGCCCTCTCTGGCTGACGTTTTCGCTTAACACACCTTGGGCAGGTTTTGACCTTGGACTCAACATCCGATGACATCTTCGGCCACCTGGACCTGGCCAGCTCAAGTGTGCGTTCGATTCAGAGATGACCCATCTCATCATGGAGACTGGTGAGAACGGATGACCTCAACACATACGGAAGAACAAGTTGGTATTCTGTCCTGTTTTCACTCCGTCGTTTCCGGTATAGCAGACCTGAGTCTTTGAGTTCAAAACGACTCATCTCTCTGAGCATCAAAAGAAGCTCTGGCGATTTCACTTCCAGTTTAGGTGCAGATTCTCCACACTCAAGTGACTTAATGATAATGCCAATTGAAGGATCTTCTCGCTGTAGTCTGGCTAAATCAGTGTCACTGTGCTTCGGGACTGTGAAAAGACCATGGAAATACGACTCAGCATCCTCAAACACAGAGGGAACAGCATCCGGGTGAATGGCAAGAGACTCTACCAGACAGTGGAATGGTGCTTCCTCATGCACGGCTGCATGGTACTGACAAGTCGCCTTGACAACATCCACTGGAGCTAAGTGATGAGTTGTAAATTGGTGAATCCTTAGACTCTCCTCCTGTGAAGGGCTGTCATTTGTCAATTCTCCATGCGGCCTCCTTGACAGACCGTCCGCGTCTTGATTCTGCTTACCAGCGCGATATTTAATATCAAAAGAGAAGGTAGACAGAGCAGCCAACCAACGATAGCTGGTGGCGTCTAGCTTAGCCGTTGTTAGTATGTACCGAAGCGGGTTGTTGTCAGTCACTACAGTAAATGCATTTCCATATAAATAATCATGGAATTTCTCCACTACAACCCATTTCAAGGCTAAGAATTCCAGCTTATGGGCTGGGTATCTGGCTTCGCTGTGTGACAAGCCTCGGCTGGCGTAAGCAATTACTCGAGTCTGTCCATCCTGCTCCTGGTATAGAGCGGCTCCAAGTCCAGTGGTGCTTGCGTCGGTGTGTAGGGTATATGGTAACTCTGGATTCGCAAACCCCAGGACCGGAGACGAAGTGAGCTTTTCAATTATCTGCTCGAAAGCATTCTGGCAAGCTGATGTCCATCTTTCCCTGAATGGCTCTTTGGGATGGAAATACTTAGCATCAGACTTGGTTTTCAAAGGAGACTTACGAGTTGGAGCATAACCCGCAGTAAGATTGGTCAAGGGTTTGACAATTTTCGAATAGTTCTTCACGAATCTCCGGTAATAACCGGAAAACCCGAGAAAAGAACGGAGTTCCTTCAAAGTTTGGGGTCTCGGCCAAGTTTTGAGGGCCTCTGTCTTTTGGGGATCCGTCTCCACTCCCTTGTGAGAGACAATGTGCCCGAGATAACGTACTGAAGTTTGGAAAAAACGGCATTTCTCCGGAGATAACTTCAGCCCGTTCTCCCTAAGACGATCCAGCACTTTGGTTAAACGAACTTCGTGTTCCTCAAGAGTTTTGGAAAAGACTATTATGTCGTCCAGGAAAACCAGCACTTCACGCAGGTGTATATCGCCCATGCACTTTTCCATTAGGCGCTGGCAGGTGCTTGGCGCGTTCGTGATTCCTTGTGGCATACGGTTCCATTCCCAAAATCCGAGAGGACACACAAAAGCGGTCTTAGGTTTGTCATGTTCATGCATCTCTATCTGATAGTATCCTGATTTGAGATCCATCACAGAAAACCACTGTGATCCGGTCAGTGCAGAGAATGATTCTTCAAGATTTGGTAATGCATAAGCATCCTTGATCGTTTGCATGTTTAATCTCCAGTAATCGACGCATAAGCGTACGTCACCATTCTTCTTTTTGACAATGACTATAGGTGATGCGAAAGGGGATTCAGATTCACGGATAATGCCCGCTTCAAGAAGAGTTTGAAGATGTCGCCTCACAGCATCATAATCCTGTGGATGGATAGGACGGGGTCGATGTTTAAAGGGCGTCTCATCCTTCAGCTTGATACGATGCTTGACTTTCGTTGCATGTCCGAAATCAAGGTCATGATGAGAAAATATGTCCAGGTAAGTGTGCAGTTTTTGTGTTATGCGACTCTTCCATTCTTCAGAAAGTGGGGAATCTCCGAAGTCAAATTTGAGATTTGAAGTTGATTCACTCTGTTCTTGGTCTGGCTCACTAAAGGACTGCTGTTGACTAGAACATACAGCTGCAGAAGATGGGTAACCACGACTAGGGTTTTGCTGCCGACTAATGGAAGTGTTATGGGTCTGTATGATTTTGTGAGGAATGGCAAGTTCCGCAATGACTGAGTTAGTTGGTAAAACAACGTCATGGCTGGTTTCATTTCTTAGCACGACAGGAATCTTGTACGGAGGACGTGCTGGTGGAGTAATCAGACAGCTGTCTATAAAGATTCCTCCTGGCAAGGATGAGATTGAGGGCTGCTCTAGTAACGCCCATCTCTCATTGTTTGCTTCATTCCCACCAACAAAGCCTTCCAGGACAACTTTCTGACCAGCAGGAATGATGCCTGGTGCATGGCGGCCTAATCTGATGACACCAATCTGACCTTTTGAGTTTTGCTTATGTCTTAGTTGTAGAATTTTCAAGACTTGGTGGTAACCGCAGTACGTGTTGACTTCAAAGCTGTCATCACAGAACTGCTCATAAAGAGGATCTAAAGTATTTGTACCGATCAGTACAGGTACACTACTGTTGGACCGAGTATCTGGTACTATCAGGGCAAGAGTCTGTATATCAGGCTGAGAAGCCATAAA